>NC_143483.1:498214-664286 GCF_027475165.1 Benincasa hispida
ATTTTGTGGTTCGATCTTATACAAACTCTTTGCATATGATACCCCTGCTCACATATCTTCACATGAATGATCAGAATCAAATCATTTGTAGCATATAACACTTGTAACAACAACAAAGCGGGTCTATTCATAGCGTCACCAGAATAAGGTACCCAATCTTATCCATCTACTACAGACCGTTCAGATTATCATTTAAACATGATTTATCTATATCATACATGTTTAAATTACATAAAATAACATGGGATCTTAGTTTATTGGATTGAATGTATGCACATAAAATAACAATTATTCTATTAATAACAATTTGTTTGCAAAGGTTTACAAACTACAATAATACAAGAGATTTAGGACACCAATCTCAACAGTGTATGATTGGTTAAAGTGAAATACATTCATTTTTAAAGAGAAAAAATTTACTACTAAATGAAATAAATGTGGAAATGCTCAATTTTCTTTCCTAAATGTCTCATTACAGTGGACAAATGAATATATATCATGCTGTGCAGTTAATTGTTGATCATTAAAAGTTTAATTACAAAGCTTGATGGACAATTTACAAAATAGTATAATTTGGACTAACTAACGAAACTCACCATTATTTAACATAAATTGGTTAGAGTGAAAGATGACATTACAAATCATATCTTGTTGATGCTAAATTTTGGATAAGGAAAACACATCTGACCTTCATGTGACACTATTAATGAATTTGTTTGAAGGAGAGAAGAACGTGACCTACATAAGAGAAAATCTGCACAACGGTGTACTTGCCAAATATCCTAATACTTAAGTTAGAGGTGAAAAAGTGTGGAAGCTAGAGAGTTTGAGATAAAACTCAAGTGTGGTGCTTGCCACAAACTAACATTCTCTCATAGGCCCATTTTGGACGTAGGGTGTATTTGATGTTCAAACTTTGTTATTTTATCGACCTTGTCGCTTTTATTCTTATTCTTATTTATTTATTTTTAATTATTCACTTTCAATCCAAAATCACCTCTGACAAATTTGAACAACAATTTGACGATAAAATTTATTATAATTATTTGTAATATTTTTCTTTGTGTTTGAAATTGTATGAAATGTTGTAAACTCTTTGTAATGGTTTTATATTTGTTTAAAATTCATTTTATAATATTTTATTATATTATGTGTAATAAATTTTATTTCACTAAAAAAATAAATTATTTATTAAACATATTGGTTTAGGATGATAAAAGTATTTAAATCAATATAAAATAGCCCTTGATTGACACAAATATTTTAACTTTGGATAAAATTAATATCAAGATTTTCTAATTAAAAAAAGTGAGTATGATAAATGTTTTTAAACAGACACAAAATAGTCAGATTACATGTCCATATATTACAAATTAGTATGATAAAAGTTTGAATTGGATATTAAGATTTTTTAATTTAAAAGGATAGTATGAGTTATAAAATCGAAAGTAATATATAATTAATATCAAACACGTGTACTATGAAAATAAAAAAAAATTCTTAAAAAATCTAAAATAGCAATTTAAAAAAAAAAAAAGAAGCAAAGTCCAACTCAACCCTATAATCCAAACATATGTATCTGAAACCACAAACCTAACCTCCCGAACACAAACGTCAACATTCACAGTAATCTTGATTCCAAATAACATAAACTTTATCGTAATCAGATTCCTTGTAATTTTGATTCCACACTAACAAACAATGGCATCGTCTAAATAAAAATATGTTAAAAATTTAAATATGTTATTATTGAATAAATTTCAATAATTTATCAAAATTAAATAAGCATAACTCAACTGTAAATATAAATTTATTATCGACCAAAGGTTCGGGACTCAAATCTTCCTATCCCTTCCCTACTAAATAAAATAATTAGTTTAAACACGTTTCTTTTAGCATAATTCACGTGTTTAAAACTTCATTTTCTTTCCGAATAAATTAAGAGATTTAAAGTAATTTTTCAAAAAATTACTTACACTCCAAAGAAAAACTCCGTTGTTTTTTAACAACTTGACACCTCAAATTCCCCGTGACTTCAAACTCTAAATAAAAAAAATATTAAATAAAAAAATAAAAAAAAACTATGTCGGTTTTAAATTTATGCTAAATAATTAATTTAAAAAATCCATGTAGAGTTTTATAGACCGTCTAAAATATAATAAATATATAAAATATTACATAAGAAATTAAGATTGTAATTTGTCTTTTAAATAATGAAATACTTGGAAATTACTTTTATATATGAATATATATTCATAACTTTTAAAAAATAAATAATATCATTCACTCCGGTCCCATTTGGTAATCATTTAATTTTTTATTTTTTAGAAAATTAAACCTATATCATCCATATTTCTTATAATAATTTACATTTTTTTTAAATACAATGGTTGAATTTTTAGCTAAATTTAAAAAAGAACGACTTTTTTAAAAGAAACTTTTTTTGTTCTCTAAATCTGGTTTGATTTTTTAAACCATTGATGAAAAGTAGATAATAAAGGAATAAATTTGATGATAAAAATAGTGTCCATACACTCAATTTTCAAAACAAAAATAATATGATTATTAAACGGACCACAAATTTTATTTTACATATTTTTAAGAAGGTTGCTTTAAAGAACATCCTTTTATTAATATATTAGATGTTGGATGGAAGACCTTCAAAGTTGTCAAAGTCTCCTCTATGTTTACTCCATATGCATGATTCTTCTCACTTAAGAAATTGATTGATTCTCTTGAACATTAAGAAATACATGAAACTCATCTCCACATTTATCTTTCCATAATTAATTTTTTTTTACAAATATATTTTCTTTTTGCATCAAAATGTTTTTATGTAATATTGTAGTTTTTTCCTTTTTCAACAATATAATATGTAGTATTAGGGAGAGAATAAAAGAAGGCTAACTTTTTTTTAAAAAAAATGATACTAATAGTATATATTTTTTTAAAAATTGAGAGAAAAACGAGACACAATGAAACATGAATATCAAGAAAATATAATATAATAAATAAAATAAAATAAAGGAAATCATGAAATTTCTCTTCGATTTTATCTCCAATGTGCGTCCCTACAAAATCCACAAATGACCACTATTTATAGGAACTTTGGTAAATGGGATGTGAAATTATATGGACAATAAGCATATATAGATAAAGACACGCGATCAATATGCACTGATACACATGGAGAAAGGAGAAAAACAAATCTAGTACTACAGTAATATATACTACCCTCATTTATCATTTGGGCACGTCACTAAATGATTTATTAATTTATTATTCATTTATTATGGGGAGCACATATAATTTTTAATTTCTATTTTTGTGGCATAATGAATGAAAATTTTCCATACTATCGTAGTACTATAAATTTTATAAGAGAAAGTGGGATAAGATACCTCTTTTAAGACACTAAGCATTAAGCATCTATTCTATAATCTATTCTATAATATATATAATAAAATTGATTTTTTTTTTCATGTGCTTCTTTTTAGTCTACAAAGCTTTTGAACTAATTTAGACGTGCTTTAAAAAAATTAATTTTTCTAAAAAGTTAAAATTTTTGAGAAATCGGTTATTAATAAGGGGATTTTCAAAAATAGAAAAATAAGGAAAACTATTTACACAAAATTTTAATTTTATTTGATGGAGGCCAGATAGAAATTGATAGAAATCTATCAAGATGCTAATAGAAGTCTACTAATGTCTATTAATATATTTTTTTTCTATTTTATAAATAGTTTGATGTTTTTTTTATTTGTGAAATTTTCTCTTTTAATAATAGATACTTTAATTTTCTTTTATAAGTTTTTCTTTTGAAAACATTTTTTTCCCATAAAATGACAAATGACTTCAAATAATTTATGTCTTTCCAAACAATGTTTTTTTAAAGAACAAACAAAATGTTTGTGAAAATAATACTCAAAATATGATTTTGTTCAATTTAGACTTTTGTATCTAACATTTTTTTAATTATAACTTGGTAAATGATATGATTGATTGATGATAAACTTAAATTTTATAAGATAAAAATGTAATTTAAGAAAAAAAATTATATTTTCTTCTCAAAATTTATAAGATTGTTTTTTTTTTACACAAAAATACCTCATATTATTAAAACTCTAGGGCAAAATTAGAGTAAACATCCTTATGATCCAAATCATGAAATATGGTTGTAAAATCCACCTACCAATCACAATTCAACGACTCTTTGTTAGCCAATTTTACAACATGTTTAGCATTATATAAATTAAATTTGGAAGCGTTTGAGACACCGAGTTGATTATTATAATCCTATGTTATTATAATTAGATTATAATAGTGTGTGTTTGGGTATAAATTATTTTAATTTTGGTTAAAAAAGTATATGTTTGAGGTGTAAACTATTTTAATTTAAAAAGAAAATAGTAAATATTGTAGTAAATAATAAAAAAAATGATGAAAGTAAAATAGTAAAAATTGTATCGATTATATATATATATATATATATATATATATATATATATATATATAATTAAAATCAATGTTGATTATTTTTATTTAAATGTTATATTTTGTAAATATTTTTTTAAGAAAAAATATCCTCTACATTTATAATTGTACCTTTTTTACTACTGGATAAAGCATTTAATAATAATAATATAAATATTCAAGATTGGAGGCTCAAACATCACAAAGAATCATTGACTCCATTATTTTTCTTCTGCCAAGTGGCTCTTCAAATTTATGACGTTGTAATTAATTGACAAGTTTTTTTTTTTAGGCCAACAACTTTCTTGCTTTTTTAATATTAAGAAAAATATCTGGCTCTTTGAATAATGCAGTCTAATGACAATAAATTTAGAGAAATTTGGTTGGAAAATAATTCAAAAATTTTTTTAAAAAAATTGTCACATCGTGCATTCCAAAGGAAAAATTAGAAAAATATTGTGGTTTTTAAAAATATTTAGGAAAATGTTGTTGTTTCAAAACAATTTAGAAAAATATTGTTATTTTTTTAAAAAAAATTCAATATGTCAAGTTTTCAAAACTCTAACAATTGCCGAATATTGAATACTCGACTTCCTTCTTCCATTTTATTATTTTAATCTTCCACCTCCCTTTTTTATTTTATTATTTATTATATTCCACCTCACTCTCACTTTGTTATTATTTTTTATCATAATTTTCTTAACTTAACTCTAGGAAATATCATATAAAATAATATCTCATTCATGTTTTCTTCTATAATTTAAAAATAATAAAGTGTAAATTAAAATATTCATATCAATACAGTATCTCATTTATATAAAAGTAATTAAAAAAAATCAATGTGTCCCACAAGGCGAACGTCATTGATTTCAAACTGGTTGTGGTCGTCAACTTCGAACTTGAGGCTGCTCCGGTACCTCTGCAGGCGCTTCATAATATAGATATTCATTAGGCTCTCCACGACCGCAACCATGTTCATGCACGTATGAAGACGATGGACCAACCTCTAAGTCATAATATCTTGAACCAAATGCTGGCATCATCATCATCGGACTGACATAATCAGTTTGACTCTACGTCTACATCATAAGGGACAATTCTTCCATATTGTGGGTAACCTCATTGAACTCATCTTCTTCTTCTCGAATGGGCCCTCTACGTCTAAGAACTAGTGGAGGAACAATAGATATATCGTAATGTAATGTATCTCCTCCATTTTGCTCTGGTTGTCACTGCGTATAGCAATAACCTGGTTCGGATCATTCGCAACATCACAGAGTTTACTGTTGTTCGATCTCTATGAATTATAAAATAATTAGACAATATTTAAAATAAATTTAAATTAAAAATAATTAAATAATATTAATTTATTTACTAGATGACCCACAACTGCTTCTGAACGAGTAACGTAACGTCTTGTGATATTATTATACCAGTTGATCTAGTTTTGAGTGACATCCTGCCAGACAACCCAATTGAAACCCCACTATAATAAAACTTGCACGATAGTGCCATCACACTACCAAATGTGCAACTTTTTTCAGATCAATCTCCAGTTCTTAAGTCAATGTCATGCAGTAGGGGTTCAATATTACAAGGCGATGGGACATCCTACTGAAAACCGAATTGTCTCATCACCAAGATGCCACTCACCGATGTGAAAATATATGAGAGGACTTATCGTCCGCCATATGTTTTGACATTTATACAGAAATTAGACAAAGTGTGCATAACAAGTTTGTAAGGCTCCTAATTAATCTGAAACACAAAATATGATATTGAAAATATTAAAGACAAATACAATAAAAATTTGTATAAAAAAAACCAATTTGATTCAGTATTAATGTACCTGATAATTTAGATTCTAAATTAACTAGATCAGTCATATATAAAAACTAAATTGAATTGAAATAAATACCGAGAACCGTAGGCTCGTCCAGCTAACTGAGTCGTATTCTCGAATTCCATCTTGTATATTCATATCCAAATCGTTGAATGTATCTAAAGGTAACTCGCGTTTATGACCATCAAAATCCTAACTATTCAAATTCATCGTTCATTTTTGTTCTAAAATCTGATTGTTAGCCACCATATCTCATTATCACATGGTGATGTAACTAATTCCGGATCAGGATCAATACATTGAGTTGAATCTTCAAACTGACTAAATGGTGCATTCAAGTTTATATCTAACCGTATCCTGCTTGCATTTACATGCAAATGCACTAAATTCGGGAGTGGCATCGCAATTGAGAACATCAAGTTCATAGCTTGTTCATTCGGAATAGGGAATGACATAAACATTATTGATCCTGATGGTGCTAGATTAGGACGTCTATATATTTTTTCTAACTGATTTGTTTTCGTATCTATTTCACAGTTCACAATTATGCTAAAACTCCCACATAGTGATTGGTCATAATCAACTTTATCAATACCATCAATCATATTACCATTTGTAAACAACATAAATCTCTAATATTTGTCCTGTCATTTTCTAAAAAAAAAAAAAAAAAACTTAGTTTGAACATTAAAATTGTTAAAAACTAGAAGAATCGAATAAAAAAACCTTTTATACTAAAAAAAACTTTAAACTTTAAATTAATACTAAACTTTTTCAAACTATTTTTCCAAAGTTAATACTAAAAAAATCAAATATCATAAGAAATATATTTAAAAAACCACAATAATTTTGTATTAAACTAAAAATACTAAAGTTTTTAAATTATAAACATCAACTTTTTAAATATAACAACAAACTAAACATTTTAAACTATTTTTTCAAAGTTAATACTAAAAAATCAAATATATATGAAATATATTTTTAAAAAATCACAATAATTTTGTATTAAACTAAAAATACTAAAGTTTTTAAATTATAAACATCAACTTTTTAAACATAACAACTAAACTTTTTAAACTATTTTTTCAAAGTTAATACTAAAAAAATCAAAGATTATAAGAAATATATTTAAAAGAATCACAATAATTTTTGTATTAAATTAAAATACTAATGTTTTTAAACTATTAACATCAACTTTTTAAACATAACAACAAACTAAAATTTTAAACTATTTTTTCAAAGTTAATACTAAAGAAATTAAATATTATAAGAATATATTAAAAAAATCACAATAATTTTGTATTAAACTAAAAATACTAAAGTTTTTAAATTATAAACATCAACTTTTAAACATAACAACAAACTAAACTTTTTAAACTATTTTTTCAAAGTTAATACTAAAGAAATTAAATATCATAAGAAATATATTAAAAAATCACAATAATTTTGTATTAAACTAAAAATACTAAAGTTTTTAAATTATAAACATCAACTTTTTAAACATAACAACAAACTAAACTTTTTAAACTATTTTTTCAAAGTTAATACTAAAAAAATCAAATATCATAGGAAATATATTTTAAAAAAATCACAATAATTTTGTATTAAACTAAAAATACTAAAGTTATTAAACTATAAATATCAACTTTTTAAACATAACAACAAACTAAACTTTTTAAACTATTTTTTCAAAGTTAATACTAAAAAAATTAAATATCATAATAAATATATTAAAAAAACATAATAATTTTGTATTAAACTAAAAATACTAAAGTTTTTAAACTATAAACATCAACTTTTCATAACAATAAAATAAACTTTTTAAACTATAAACATCGCAGTTAGATAAAAACAAACAATAAAGTAGTAACTTTTTTTTCTTATTAAAAACAAACAAAATACTAAATTTGTTAACTAAAAAACAATATTAAAATATAGAATATCATATAACAACGACAAATAAACAAAATTACTTATTGATCTTCAACTAAAAAATAATATTAAAAAATTAATGTTAACATGGTAGACTAACATAAACATGATACATCTAAAATATTATTAAATTCAGCGTAATATAGATATATAACTAATATTAAAAAATCATTAACATCAATATAAGGAATAAAAATGATATATTTAGCATAAACAAATATTAAAAATAAAAAAACTACAAATAAACAAAAGTTAAAAGTCCAACTCATAAATTCGACCGTAGTTTTTTTTTTTTCCTTCAAAGTAACAATGTTCACCTTTTTTTTTAAAATTTGTTATCTCGCAACAATACAAAAAATACAATAATATTAGAATCTATGACTCATAAAAAAATAGTAATTTAATTGATCAGACATATACCTCTTTATGAATCTTTGTTTCCCGAGCAGCAATAAAAACTATTAAAAAATAATAATATAAGAACAAAAACAAAATTTATAATTATTCTTAAAAAATAGAAATTCAGTAGAGTGAATTAACAAACCAGTACAGTTTGTGATCACGGGAGAAGTGTGGGGACAATTTGTATGAAATGAAATGGAAGAAGAGAAATGGAAATGATAAAAAAAGGGAGGAAAAGGGTTTCTGATAAGTGAGAACGAAGAAGGCAGAGAGCATTCGAAAGTGTGATATGAGGATGGGAGGAGGGGGGTTTAAAAACCCATAGGTCGAGTGTTGAACACTCGACCCACAAGAAAGCTGTGGCTGGTGGGATGATTAAAGCTGCCCACATGAGAATCTCGGTCAGCATGCAGCAGTAGAGGCATGGGAAGGCAAGCGACAGGTCGATGGGAAAGGACCTTTTTTGAGAGTTGAATTTTCGACCTAATTGGAGGTCGAATGTTGAAGACCTGACAAGCATATAAGCATAGGCCGAATGGTCAACACTCGAAAAGCTCCATTGTTGAGCTTTTAACCTTCGATAAGTGCCTCGAAAATGAGAAACCACTACAAATCTCTAAATAGTTTTCAAACAACCATATTTCCCTAATTATTTTTCAAATCTACAATATTTCAATAAAAGGTCCCATTACAAATGCATAATATAATATACCTTGGGTTAAATTATACATAAATATCTTTCGACTTTAAGATACGTTTCAAATTATGTTCTTAAATTTCTTCTAAATATACGAATATATATTCATAGATCAAAAGCTTCATTTTTATTCTTGAAATTTGTTCTAAAGAATACTCTAAGCTTGAAGTTCTCTATATTATTTGTTAAATAAATGCTTCAAATTGTCGTGAAAGTTGATGTGTAAAAATTAAAAGCATATGATATATTTCTATACAATTATATAGGAGTTAAAGATTGTTTTACCATTTATTTCATCTAAAAAAAATATATCTCTAAAATCATTCACATTCAATTTTTAAGCATGAGTCATCATGTCAATTTGCCATGTAAATAATGTCATATATATCTTTCAATTTTTACATATCAATCATTGCATCAATTTTTAATCTTATTTTAACAAGAGAAAAAAAACTCTCTAAAAGTTTTTTTTTAAAAAAAAAAATTCAAATTTCAACATCATCGGTATAAATGAAAAATTCTAAATTCTAAAGGGGTCTTTTTAAATATAAAAAATATTTGAAAATATTTACATTCTGTAGTAAAAAATTCCAAAAGTACAAAGCACTTTTGGAACTTTTTGCTTTGGAACTTTTTGCTACACAGTGTAAATATTTTTTAGACTTTTCTATTTATAAGAATTTTCAAATTCTAAATGTATAATTAAAATATATGGGTAATTATATTGGGTAACACTTTTAGATATAATAATTAGTGTATAGCAACATTCTAAAGAATTGTAAATATGGCAAAATCTATGATAGACTCCTACCAACAATATAATTTATCAATCACTCGTAGACTTTGAAAATTTAATCTAAATTTTCCTAAATTTGTAAATTCTTTTGCATTGTGATATGCTAATATTTTGGGTTTGTTTACTATATTTGCAACTGTCCCTAAAAATAAACGCTAGTCATATATTCCTTTTAGTATTTTAATTATTATGGTACATGTATATATTTGTTGTTTAGAAAAAAAAAACAAATAATATGGTACATAAATGATTGTTATTTTGAAAAATGTCAAGGAAAAAACGTAAAAGTTTCTAATTTCAACCTATAATAAAAGAAATAGATCAATTTTTCATTTGAATTGTCTTTATGAAATTCACATAATTTGCCAACAAGAGCGTAGCTCAACTAGCATAGTGTACTATCAACCTTTAAATTTGAGGTTCAAGTTAATTTTATTGATTTTGTACTTTATTGAACATCAATTTAATTTAATTATTGTATGGTCTCAAAACCAACAAAATCGAATCTGACTTTTATTCTAACTTAATCAAAGTAAAATTCCGAACCACATATTTGAAGTTAAAGTAATAAATGAAGGAAAATTCTATCTAAATTTTTATGTTCTTAGTCCTTTCTAACACATTAAGGATAAACCAATGAACCCCTTTTGCATTACTTGCAATCCTCCATCTCCTTAGAAATCCTCCAACTTCACTTCTAATCCAAACTTCCCTATTAAAATTTTATCCCAAAATTTCCCTTTATATACCCATTTCTCTCATTTTCAATAATATCGACTATTTTCAAAATTATCTTCCACACATTCATTGACTAAAACAAGTGTTGTGGATTCGAGTTTATTGAGGTTTAACTCTTTTTCTCCTAAAACAAGTTAGTGTTCTTTTCTCTGTCTTATTATTGTCTTTTTTTCAGAAAAACAAAAAATAATTTTATTTTCAAAATAATATCAATTATTTCTTCGTTCTTTGATCATCCCATAATTAGCTAATATTTCATTAATTATTCACTTAAAAAATTGTTCTTTGACTGTTGAGAACCTGCCAAATCCAACCCCACCATGTTGAAGAAGCTCAAAAGAAATTTCAAAAAATTCAAAACCTTAACCAACAAGCGCTTCAACTACTCCTCCTCTTCTTCTTCTTCTTCATTCAAACGCTATAAATTCCCTTCACAATCTCCTCCTCTGTCACCACGTCCACCGCCGGAAATGTCGTCGCCGACGCAACCTTTCTGGCAATCACCGCCACCCGTTGCCGCCCTGTTTCCTCAAATCCAATCCACCGTTCTTCCCGACCCTTCAAAATTCTTCGCCCCTCATCTTCTTTCCTCTCCTCTTCCCACTAATTCCTTCTTCCAGAACTTCACCGTCAAAAATGGCGATCAGCCGGAATACTTTCATCCCTATTTGATTAAATCTTCCCTCTCCACTGTCTCGATTTCTTACCCTTCGATGTTCTTAAACTCCGCTTTTGGATATCAGGTTTTCAATGCCGATTGGACTGTCTCTGAAAATCCCTCCTCTGTTTCGCAAAAACCCCATATAATCTCTTCGTTTAGTGATCTTAGTCTCACTCTTGATATTCCCTCTGGTAATCTCCGATTCTTCCTCGTTCGAGGAAGCCCATTTATGACATTCGAGGTTTTTAACAATACCCCAATTTCAATCTCCACCATTCACGCGATTCTCTCGTTTTCCTCCAATAGTTCGTTGACGAAATTCACTGTCGCTCTTAACAACAATCAGACATGGCTGATTTACTCGTCATCGCCGATCAATTTGACACACAGTCTCTCGCAGATTACTTCCGGTGGATTTTCGGGCATCGTTCGAATCGCGGTTTTGCCGAATCCACATTGCGAAACGATCCTCGATCGGTTTTCTTCTTGTTACCCTGTTTCAGGCGAGGTGAATTTCAGAAACCCTTTCAGTTTGGAGTATAAATGGGAGAAGAATGGGTGGGGCAATTTGTTAATGCTCGCACACCCTCTTCATCTCCGTCTACTATCCGGTTATGATTCCGGCGCCGTTGTTCTTGATGATTTCAAGTACAAGAGTATCGACGGCGACCTCGTCGGCGTCGTCGGTGGTTCGTGGGTTTTGAAACCTGACCCCGTTTCAGTTACTTGGCATTCAATCAATGGCGTTGGAGAGGAATTTCAGAGTGAAATTATCAATGCGCTTGTGAAAGATGTTGAGGGCTTGAAATCTTCGCCCATTACAACAACATCATCTTATTTCTATGGGAAATCAATTGCAAGAGCTGCAAGGCTCGCATTGATTGCTGAGGAAGTGAATTTTCTGCAGGTGATTCCTGAAGTGAGGAAGTTCTTAAAAGGAGCTATTGAGCCATGGCTTCGTGGGACTTTTAATGGTAATGGGTTTCTTTATGATGGGAAATGGGGTGGCCTTATAACCCAACAAGGGTCTAATGATTCTGGTGCTGATTTTGGGTTTGGAGTTTATAATGATCATCATTATCATATTGGTTACTTTCTTTATGCTATTGCTGTGCTAGTGAAGATTGATCCAGCTTGGGGAAGAAAGTTTAAGACTCATGCTTACTCTTTAATGGCAGATTTCATGAACTTAAGTAGAAGATCTAACTCAATGTTCCCACGTTTGAGATGTTTTGATTTGTATAAACTACATTCTTGGGCTTCGGGGTTAACCGAGTTTGCGGATGGTCGGAATCAGGAGAGTACAAGTGAGGCTGTGAATGCTTATTACTCTGCAGCTTTGTTGGGTTTGGCTTATGGAGATACACATCTTGCTTCCATTGGATCAACACTAACAGCTTTGGAGATCAAGGCAGCTCAAACATGGTGGCAAATCAAGGAAGGGGATAATCTTTATGATGTTGATTTTGCAAGAGAAAATAAGGTTGTTGGAGTATTGTGGTCTAACAAAAGAGATAGTGGTTTGTGGTTTGCTCCTGCTGATTGGCGAGAATGCAGGCTTGGGATTCAGGTGCTGCCTTTACTACCCATCACTGAGATTTTGTTCTCTGATCCTGGCTTTGTCAAGGAGCTTGTGGATTGGACATTGCCTTCTTTGGGAAGGGAAGGAGTTGGGGAAGGATGGAAGGGATTTGCTTATGCTTTGCAGGGCGTTTATGATAAGGATGGGGCGGTGGAGAGGATTCAAAACTTGACGGGGTTCGACGATGGGAACTCGCTCTCTAACCTGTTGTGGTGGATTCATAGTAGAGGAGGAGGAGGAGGAGATGAGGGCGAAGGCCATGGTGGTGGATGGAAACATTGGTGGTTTAGTCATTAATCACTGCAACTGAACAGTGATCTCGGATTCGATATCTGCGACGTGAAATCAAGCCAAATCCATTTGAATAATCTGAAAATGAAACAATCTACAGACTTTATCTCATTCACTTTACACATAAAAATAGTTTTAGGCATTACTGGTGCTGGATTGCCTTACTTTTCAGATTCATTTGGTGCTGATTATTATATTGGAATTGAAGAATGAAGATGGCAGCTAGAGGAAGCAAATGCAGTGTGTTTCTTTCAAGCAAATTTATTGTGCAGTTCATTTTCTTTGCCAGGCTTATGTGTTTGAGCTTGATTCCTCTGTTGCTGTTTATGCCACTTATTGTGGATTTCATGTTGTTTTTATGTTTGATACAAATAAAAGGATTGTCTTCTTTTCTGGTTATGAAAATCAAAAGGGAAAAAGGGGAAAAAAAAGGAGAAGAACAATAGTTTATGTTTATACTTTTTGTTTGGCCGAGTCCATTCTTTTAAATGATTTGATATTGAATTCTTTATTTCTGTTACTGTTCAGATTCTTCCCTAGATCAAGTTTAGAACTTTTTGTTGGAAATTTGAGCTGAATGTTGTTAAATATTCTGTATATTTTTTTATTAGGCTTAAACACTACACTTTTTGACTTTGATTAATTTGGGTCTATTTGGCTAACTTTGGTTCCACTACTCTCAAATTCCTGTACTTTCAAGTTGGCTTATTTAAATCCTTAAACTTGAAACAAAAATTAAAATGGAGAAACTTAAATAGTCATAGATCAAAGTGAACATTTTCGAAGTATAGGGACAAAATGAACCAAAGTTAAAACATATGAGAATTAAAATAAACATTTTGAAAGTATAAATCAAGTCAAAAGTATATATCGCCAACATACATATAACTCGTACTCTTTTTAATCTAAGGTCCACTTGCCTAGAATTTAATATTTTAAGAATGTGTTTGGCCCAAGGAGTTTGGAAGTAGGAGTTTTGAACTCCACTCATTGTTACACCATGGGCCTCACTACTCTTTACAACTTCTCACATCATGAGTCTCACTACTAAAAAACATTAATTTTATATCTTATCAACTTCTTACACTATGGGTTCCAAAAGTTCACAACTCTTCGAACTTCATAGGATTAGGCAGATTGTTCGTGAGATTAGTTGAGTAGTACATATGTACTATTTTTTTCAAAGTAGGAGGCTCAAATTTGCGTACTCCACTTTTGATGTACCTCATATCATATTTATACCAAAAATACATGCATAACTCAAACTAATGGATTTGAGAATCTTGAGTTCATGCCATAATTGTTCAATAAGGTTTTTTTTTAGTAATAGAAGAGATAAGATCAAGTCCATGTTGAAACTCTTTTTTTTAGTACAATATGTATGAAATGGAAATTTGAACGAAATAAGTAGATTTTTTAACGGTTGAGCAATAATCTTCAATTTGTTTTAACACTTTAATGCCAGGGTTGAGAAGGGGGAAAAACATTAGAGAGATGCTCAGATTGAAGAAAAAAACTTTATTCTCTAATATCCATTTAAAATGCAAAATAAACTTATATAAGAATTAAAATTCGACCATCAAACTTATAATTATAGAAATTATAGCAATTGTATAAGTTCGAGAGATCAATCTTTATCAATTGGGGGTCTATTTTTACAACCATAGTAAGTTTAAGAGTCCAACTTTTAAAGTTCGTAGAAGTTTAAACGCTCAACTTTTACAATTAAAAGTTTGAGATTATGATTAAAACTACCCTCATTTGATTTTTGTATCTTGCCTTAAATTTATTTATTTAATTATGATGCATCGTTCTGGCCATACCAAATAGACCACCATAGCCTTATTCTTTGAATGAAATTAAAAAAATATATTTTAAATAACAAAACTGTTGAAAATATTTACAAATAATAGCAAAATATTATGGTCTATTTGCGATAGACCCATGATAGTCACAAATAGTAGTCTATTGCGGTCTATCGCAGATAGACAACAAAACATTTGTAAATATTTTGATTTATTTTACTATATTTGAAAACTTTTATTTCACCATAATTATTAATAACCTTTTCAAAGTGAATTCTGAAGTTATGTATTTACATAAATGGCATAATATAGACATGTTATACATAAATGGCATAATACAGACATGTTTAATAAAGTTTACTCTATAGAATAACATATTAAATTTACACTATAAAGTAAAATTCTGTGTTCTTTATGCACGAACCTGTAAAATACTTAAAATTAAGATATAGAAACGTTCAAAGTTCAAACATAATCACACAAAAAATAAAAACAGATACATAAAATCAATGGTAAAATATTTGAATAACTATCGTTATATTTTGTAATAAAATGTAGGTTTAAATACTAGTTTATGAAAAATGTAAGGAAGTATCTATTGCACGTTAACAAAGTTATAACATTCCACAGAACCATTATTAAACATACACAACAGATAAGAGAACACCAGAAATTGGTAAGCCAGTTTGGCGTAAACCATCTACGTCTGAGGGGCAATGTGTCCATGAAAGATAACTTCAGTACTATCAATGATAAGCAATTACAACATAGTACTTATCTGTAATAGTTACACGATTATTGTGACTTCCGTACAATTCTATCACTCAACCAATCACCTAGGTCCCCTAGGTGTGAGACTCAGTTTGAAGGTAACTTAGGCTCCCTTAAGCTGTAGTATCAATGAAAAATATCTTAAGCCCCCCAAGATTGAGACTCCCTCTTTGCAAAATTCAAGTTCCCTTCAAGTTGTGAGACTTTTTCTCACTTGAATTGCATCTTTCCTCGTAAGAACAAAGTCCATTTTGTTCGATTAGCTTAGGCTCCCCTAAGCTTGAGGATCCCTTCTCAATTGAATCTCGTCACACTAGATGTGAGTAAATTGAAGTATGTCTCCAAGCAATTCAACTCTTTCTCCTTTCGATAAGTGTGATCGAATACACACTACTGTATAACTCAATAAAGCTCTTTAAAAACAAATCGATCGACCAAGTCGAAGGACTAAATGTCCTTTAAATATGCACGGTGAATACATGGACGAGCAACCTTACCTTCCAAAATAGTAACACACTAAAAGAGGGAAAGAGATCGACAAAAATACTATAGAAGATAAAAATCGATAAGGAAAGAATTTTGAAGAATCAACATTCCCGTAGAACATCTTTTGGCTAGAAAACCACCAATGCAGAGATAATTCAAATAACATTTATGACACTTAAACAAATATTGTCAACCATATAATATTTAATAGTTTAGTCCCTGTAATTTTTTGTTGTTCATTTTGGTCCCTATACTTTCAAAATGTTGATGATTTTGGTCCTTGTACTTTAAAAAATTGACTATTTTGGTCCTATTATTTTCATTTTTATTTCATTATTAAGGTATCAAAATAGCCACTTTTTGAAATTTCAATGACCAAAATGAAAATTTGAAAGTATAGAGACCAAAATGAGTCAGTTGAAAGTATAGAGATCAAAATAAACATTTTAAAAGTACATGAACCAAAATGAACAAAAAGAAAAAAAAAAAATACATGGACCAAACTAGTATTTAAAACTAAAATTTATTTTTTTAAAAAAAAACTTAACAATAAAATATTCAATCCAAGCAAAAACTATGTCTAATTATATTAGAAGAAAATAGTTCTACCAAAATTATGAGATCACATGTTAGCGTATAAGATATCAGTGGTAACTTGTGAGATTAATCTTTCTAGCCTAAAAAATGCTTATAGATACCATTAATTGTAAAAGAAATATAATTTGAATATATTCCACTTATTGATAAATAGGTTAAATTATATTTTTGTCCCTATAATTAGAGAAAATTAGAAGTTAGTCCTAAAGAAATATTTGAGGCACTGAGTTAATTATTATTATAGATTTATAGTTTTTGGACATTTGAGGTATGTACCATTTTAGTTTGTTTATAATAATTTATTTTTAGGTGCATATCATTTTAGTTGGGAAGAAAATAGTAAACACGATAACAAAAAAAGATTTTAAATAGTAATATTGTAGTTAATTATAGATTATAATAATTAGAAATACCAATTATATTATAATAACTTACTCTACCAACTTCAGGTTGATGACCCACCACTGCTAAGGTTCTAAAAGTTAGATTTTTGTCCTTGTAGTTTGATAAAACCTCATAAATAGTCCGTTGATTCGAATTTTATTAAATCGTAGGAAGAAAATTTTAATTATAAATCATAAAGATTAAATTCTATTTTTTTTTTCAAATCATAAGGATTAAATTTACAATTTAACTTCCATAATATAACATATCTATCCCACATATTTCTCTTTTAATGTCACTATTGATAAAGTTTCAAAAGGTAGAGATTTTAAAACTAGTTGCTAACATAAATGCCCATGGTCCACACCCTCATCACTACATTATTGAAATTTATAGTTAAGTCCTTGACTTCTTTCTCTTTGGCTTTTTTCTTCTATAAGAATAATTCTTTTTCCTTTTTGTTTTATCTATTTATAATATAAATTAAATCCAATAAATGAGTAGATAAAAAAAAAAATAATAATACTTTTTCCAATCTAAAATTTTACTTTTAGGAGGCAATGTCAAAATTGTAAAGTTGGATCAAATAATTGAATCCAAGAAATTTAGATTAGTTTATAAAAAACATCAATTGGACATTTCTTTTAATGAATTATTGAAATCAAATATATATTGGTCAACGGTGACTCCTGATATTTAAATGAAATTGATCAGATTTAGTGACCATATTTTATTCCTTTTGACTAGGTCCACTTCCACCATTGGCACAATTCTCAACTTTAAATAAATCACTTTTTGTTATTTTTGAAATTGAAATATATTTTTAATCACAAAAAATCATTTTAATTATATAAAAGTTGTATTTACTAACGTAAAATTAAATATTAAATTATTTTTTGAGATTAAATGTTGTTTTGAAGTAATTTTGAATATGACGAAAATAATTATTTTCTTTTTTAAAATCATATTTATATATTTCTTTTCCATTAAAAGTTCTATTTGTTTTTGTATTTTACATTACATATATATTTTTTTAAGTTAAATATCATTTTAGTCCCTATATTTTGAAGTTTGTTCAATTTCATTTTTTGTACTTTTAGTTTTCCAATTTTAGTTCATATACTTTCAATAAATCTTAAATTTAGTCTCTCAAAGTTATATATATATAATACTTTCATATGAGGAAATACAATATGTGAATATGTTTTTAAAAATTTATAGTAAACATGCTAATAGATAACAAAAAGTTTTCTTTTAAAAAAACGATGAAATTAGCAATGAGATTAAATCTAAGAGTTATTGAAGTACATGGACAAAAAATAGACAATTAAAAATATAGAGACTAAAATTGAACAAGCTTCAAAGTATATAGACCAAAATGATATTTTAACCTTCAAAATATCAGTTAAGTTCTTGGCAAAAAAAATGTTAAACAAGAAAACTTATTAGTTATGGCTTTGGTTGGTTGATAACATTTTCTTTTATTCTGTTGGATATTTTGTCTCTTACTTGATGACGGTACTCTTTCCTTATTGGTGACAAGTTTGTTGGGGGTGATATTTTCCTTGTTTGAGTTGTTGTTGGTGGTGGTTTTCGAGGATTGTATTTATTTGTGTATTCTCTGTGGTTTTAGGGTAAGTCGTATTCTTGTCTCTAGGGTCGATCGATTGTAAATTAGAGAATCTCGTGTATTTTGTGTGGCTACTTATTCAATTGACAATCATAAGTTGTGCGGTTCTTTTGAAGCTTGGTCTAACCAAGTAGATACTTTGTAGTGCTAGTTGAATGTTTTTTCAACTAACAAGTGAAAGTGAGGTGAAGTCATTGCTATGGCATCAAGTTTAGGGGGAGCAAGCTGACTCATCGAAAGCAGTATCAATGTTGAGGGGAACCTAACTTGCTTGTTAGTATTCAGTTATGAGTAGACTGATTTTATGTAATCTTAGTTGAAGTGTATGTTGTAAAAACTAAGCTACATTATAGTGAATCTCTTTTCACCTAGGAAGAAAGCCTCCTAGACGTACGTGTGATTACATGAACTGGTTAACAAGTCTCTATGTGCATCTTCTCTACTTATTTCTTTTGTCTATTGCCTTTACTTTTGCCAGTAGCATTTTTCCTAGCTTGTGGTGTTATTGTGATTCACCTAATTTTCAATTGGTATCAGAGGAGGTTGACTACTTGTTCAATGGGATCGATCAGGGAAGGTGGATGTACAACACGCCTACCAGTTCTTGATGTGACAAACTACTCCTATTGGAAGACCTAAATGATTGCCTTCCTTAAATCTATCGACAACAAGTCTTGGAAGGTGGAAGGTGGTTCTTAATGGTTGGTCACATCCAATAGTTACTGACAAAGATGGGGTTATTAGTCAAAAGCTGAAAATGATTGGTCTGAAAAGGAAGATCAAGCCTCTTTTGGAAACTCGCGAGCCGTAAATGCTATCTTCAATGGTGTCGATCAAAACATTTTTAGGTTAATCCATACATGTGTTACTGCTAAAGAAGCATGAGAGATATTGTTGTGGCCCATGAAAGAACATCAAAAGTAAAGATAACAAGGTTGTAGTTCTTGACAACCCAATTTGAATCTCTTAAAATGCGTGATGATGAGAGTGTTGTGGAATTTAATGTGCGTCTTCTCGATATTGGTAATGAATTTTTTTGCTCTTGGAGAAAAAATTTCAGAAGAGAAACTTGTTCGCAAAGTGATACGATCTTTACCTAAAATATTCAATATGAAGGTTACTGCTATAGAAGAAGAGCAAGATATTAGTACCATGAAAATTGATGAATTATTTGATTCTTTTTGAACATTTGAAATGACCTATGATGATAAAACGAAAAAAAGAGGTCAAAGGAATTGCTCTGCAATCTTCGATGAATGGCGATAACTCATCAAGTAAAGTTAAAGAGTCTGATGAGAATCCAACAGAACCTATATCTCTCTTGGCAAAACAATTTGACAATGCTTTCAAACAATGAGACAAACGCTCTACCTTTCGAGGCTCCTGTGTTCCCCACATGTCAAAGACATAAATAACAACAACAATAATAATATTTCAAGACAAGGAAATCAATTTGTCAAAAATACTTAAAGCAACAAAGGAGGCAGTGGTGGTCAAGGTACTCGCAAAAAGAACTTTAGGTGTCGTGAATGTGAGGGCTGAATGTCCTAACTTTCTTAGAAGGCAAAAAAAAAAAAGAAAAAAAGAAAAAAAGAAAAAAAAAAAGGATTTTCAACTACCTCTCAGATAAGGAAATAGACTCTAGCAGTGAGTCAAGCGATGAAGTGCGTGCTCTAATGGTAAGTCACTCCATTGTCTATCTTGAAGACTACAAGACATTCTGTCATGATGATTATACTTCAAAAACCCAGTCTGACAAAGCTGTGCTTCTTGTGACAAATTGTCTTATGAGGAAGTTTATCATATGTGGCTTAAAGACTCAAGAGCTTTAGTTGTTCAAAAGGAGAGAATCGAGAATCTAATTGAAGACAACTATCATCTGCTAAGCATCATAGCTGACCTAAAGAAAGAGTTACAAGTTATCAAGGCTAACCTTGAGACTATCATCGGGAAAGAAGGTCTTTGATAAACAAGGCATTGGATCCAACAAGTTTGGGACTTCTCCAAAGGAAAATCTTCTCTTTTTAAAAGATTCGTTCCTGCCAAAGATACTGTGATGTTTGCGTCATTGTTTAAAGCGAGTGAAGGAACATCAATCCCCCAGAACCAGTCTGTAAAAAGAAAGTGGATTTTGTCACCACTGTGGGAAGGAAGATTATATTCGACCTTAATGTTATCAATTAACAAGAAAAATGAGTGACATGCTATGGTGGAATTATCCCAAGTTCCCTATCCGAGGGAGATATGTTTTTCCCTACCTGAGGGAGATATGTTCAGAAATCCAAAATGGAGAGGAGGGTGAAAAAATATCATCCTAAAATTGATGTTAGTGAAGAAAATTTTCGGAAAAAATCCTTTGAACGGAAGCAAAGATCGTCCCAAATTTCATTTTTATTGAATATAAAGTTTTACAGTAGAAGAATAGTAAGATATGCATTTATTTAAAATTACAGCATGCTTTAAAACAAATACAAGGGTTTCAGAAACCCTTACCTTTGAAGAACCTTTCTTCAAGAAATCTCTCATACAAGCCACAACGGAACTCCTTCCACGTGGATCTCCTTCTTCAAGAACAGACACCACCACTTGAGAACCCTCTGTATTCTCTTGGGATAAAGGATTCAAGCAAGAGTTGTGGGCTTTGCTTGAATCCTTGGAAGAGGGAAGGAAATGGAGAGATGAGGAGGGGGATGAAGAACTTTTCTTCTTTGTGAGTTTTTAGAGAGAACACACTTCTTCTCTTCAGGGTGGATTGAGAAAGAAGATCATCTTTTTCAACCAACTTGAATTCCACGTAATATTATTCAGAGAATAAAGGGAGGGAGTTATAACTCCTTTCCTTTTTATTAATTTCAATAAAATTAATAAAATAATATATATATATATATATATATATATATATATATATATATATATACACTTTATTATACATATACACTATATGTTATATCAAATATAACATATACCCTATAGTTTTATATTGTATCAAATACAACATAAACTATAGATTTTATTCTCTCTCAACTATACATGGCATTTAATATAAATCACATTTATATTAAATCCACTTATATGAATCTCATTCATATAATTGGTATTTGAATCATATTCAAATTCCTCTCATATTACCTTAAATTATAATGTATCAAATACATTATATCAATATATCGTATATAATTAATTCCCTCAATTAATTTGAACACTTCAAATTAATCCTCGATTAAATCCCTGTTGAGCTACAAAGGGAACCTTATGGACCTGTAGATTAAAACTCGACGACACTCGGATAATTAATTAAACTATCCAACATCCGTTAACTGCCGGCCACTTCATTAAAGACCGGCAGCTGCACTCTTCACACTACAGATAAATTTTTATGTCCATTGGATATAACCAATCAATAATGCGATCACCGTTCACAAATTGCTCGTAAGTACAGCTGGGCCAAAATACTGTTTTTCCCATGTAGTTACATCTAACTCCTTAAGTACCATTGATTCCTCTAATGAATAATAAGTCATAGTCCCACTATGACTAAGCCCCTCTCGGGCCAGGAGAGGGTGTGGCGTCATAAGACTCGGAATCAGCCTTTAAGGAAATAATTTATCTACTTGCCCTATATTGGGAAGGAGTGAATTTCGTCTTGTGTAGCTGTGTTCCCAGCTCCCTAGTCAAACGAATCCCCAAAATGGTAGACTTGTTGAGTTGGCAATCTGGCCACTCTCACCCATACAAATTAAAGGACCGCCTTCATGAGCAGGAGTTCACAACTCACTCAGGATTCAGGTCATGTCACCTATGGTCATCTTAGTGAAATGTAAGTCTCTATTATTAACAGCGTTATATAAAGAGACTAATCATTTGGTGGTCTGGTCTTATACAAACTCTTTGTATAGGATACCCCGCTCACATGTCTTCACATGAATTATCAGGATCAGATCATTTGCAGCACTTTATAATACTTGTAACATCTACAAAGTGGGCCGTATCTGTAGTGTCACTAGGATAAGGTACCCAGTCTTATCCATCTACTACAGACCGGTTTAGGTTATTATTTAAACAAGATCCACTTGTATGTCTCTACATACTTGTTTAAATTACATGAAATAACCTCGGATCTTAGTTTATTGGATTGAGTATATGCTTATAAAATAACACTTATTTTATTGACAACAATATGTTTATACAATGTTTACAAACTACAAAATTACAAGGAAATTTAGGACACTATTCCCAACAATTAGATGTCATGTTGCTTTCACCTCTCTTCGTGCCTCATCAAAAGAGGACTGGTACTTCGACAATGGGTACTCAAGACACATGACATGTGTGAAATATTTTATTAAAAATATTCAACCATGTGGTCCTGGTCATGTTACATTTGAAGACGGAGTAATAAGAAAGGTTCTCGGTAAAGGACAACTGTCATATCCTAGGTTTTCCTCTCGAGAAAATGTTATTCTTGTTGAAGGATTGACTACAAATTTAATCAACTTAAGACAACCATGTGATTAGGGTCATTCTGTAAATTTCTCAAAAGATAAATACCTTGTCATCAATGCAAACAACGTGACTATCATGACAAGTATGCGCTCATCTAATGGTTATTATCTCTGGACTCATAATGTTTGTTCTGACATCTGTCACACAACTCAAAATAATGATGTTACTATTTGGCATAGACGGTTAGGACATATTAGTCTTTGTCTTACCAAAAGGGTTGTATCTGAAAAAGCCATTCTTGGGATGCCCTCCTTATCTGGAGACGGAGATGCAATGTGTGGTAACTATCAAGCCGAAAGACAAGTCAGAGATGCTCATAAAAAAGTACTCGCTTATATTACCAATTGAGTGTTGGAATTACTTCATATGGATTTGATGGGGCCTATGCAGGTGGAAAGCTTAAGGGGTAAACAATATGCCTTTGTTTGTGTTGATGACTTCTCCCGGTGCACGTGGGTGCACTTTATAAGAGAAAATTCAGACACTTTTCGAGTTTGTTAGAATTTTTGTCTCCGAATTTAGAGAGAACAAGAGGTGCAAATTTTGAGGATCGGGACTGGTCATGGTAAAGAGCTAAAAAAACTCTCAATATGAAATCTTTTGTAATTTAGAGGGTATTCAACATGAGTTTTCTTCTCCTATAACCCTCAGCAGAATGGTGTAGTTGAAAGGAAGAATCACACTCTTCAGGAAATGTCAAGGACTATGTGTTGGGTTTTATGCCCTAAAACACGTAGATAGTAAATGTTATTAATTGACCGTCATCAATAAATAATTATGGATGTTAGTTCAATAAATGTTATTGCTTGTATTGTAGTCTATTTTGTCCTAATAACCCCAAATCCAATGAACTAATATCCAACGTTGTCTTATGAGTCTTGAACTGTATGTGGAGACTTACAGGGATCAATGTTCAAGATACGACTTAAAGGGTCTATAGTATAGGGATAAGATCGGGTACCTTATCTTGGTAACACTATGGATACGACCAATTTTGTATTTGATACAAATGTACTAATCAAATGCATTCATGTAGGTGACATGCAAGTGGGGTATCATATGCAATGAGTTTGCATAAGACTGGACCGCGAAATAGTAACCTCTAGTTATAACACCGTTGACTAGTTAGGTTCCTATTTCAATAGGATGACCAAGACGATTTAGTCTTAGTCTTGAGTATATTATGAACTCCTGTTCACAAGGGATTGTCCCTTTATTTGCATGGGTGATGGTGGCCACTTCGCCGACCTAATATGCCTACCATTTTAGGGACAAGACTGAATGAGGATCTAGGAATATAATAATAGAAGATGGAACTCACTCCTTCCCACCTTAAGGTTAAGTAGATGAGTGTTCCTTTAAGTGGTGTCTCTGAGACTTGAACAAACGACCCTACCTTTTCGTTGGCCTGAGAAGGGTCTTTATTTAATGGTTGGACCATAAACAAATTGTTCATTAGAGGAGTACTGGTACTTAAGGAGTCAGAGGTAACCCAAGGGTAAAACGATAATTTGACCTAGCTGGAGTTACGAACGCTCGTGAAGGACTAACTTGCTAGTATTGATCTATATCCGTGGACATAGAAATATATCTATGAGAAGAGTGCAGCTGTAGGTCTTTAGTAGAGTGTACCCACAGTTAACGAATATTGATTAGTTTGGTTAATGAATTTATCCAATTAATCTCATATCATTAGAGCTTCTGATTTACAGGTCCACTAGGTCCCATCGTTAGCTCACTAGAGGATACTTAAGAGGGATAATTTGAATTGTTCAAATTAATTTTAGGAAACTATATATTAATGTGGTTAATATATAATTAATTATAGATCTGATCTATAATTAAATTGGAAAGTAATATTTGAATAAGATTCAACCTAATTAATTCAAGTAAATTTGATTCACAAAGAATTAATCAAGAGAGAGGTTTTGTACATATACATAGGATGTATATGATAACTAAATATATACATTAAATTGGGTTTAATGTATAAAAAGTTTAGTTATTGTGCAAATTAAAATTAAATAAGTGTTATTTAATTAGACTAATT
The DNA here is from genome assembly GCF_027475165.1 of Benincasa hispida. NCBI lineage: Eukaryota > Viridiplantae > Streptophyta > Magnoliopsida > Cucurbitales > Cucurbitaceae > Benincasa > Benincasa hispida. The sequence continues at coordinate 523,856 of NC_143483.1, forward strand.
AATTAAATAAGTATTATTTAATTAAATAGGCTAATTAATTAAATAAGTGTTATTTAATTAATTATAGAAAAGGAAGATATTAGGAAAAAGGTTTGGCCTTTCTCTCTATAAATACCTCCTTATGGCCCTTTGGAAATACAAAAAAAAAAAAAAAAAAAAAACACAATACACAACACCATAGTGTTATTGTGCATAATTTTCTCTGAGCCATAAAGATCCTCTCTACTCTCCAAAACCTCTTTTCTCCTCTCACTCTCCCAATAGTTGGATATCACTTATCCCTCTATTGGAATCCCAAAGAATAATGAGGTTACTCTCTGGTAGTGTTCGAGATTGTTCAAGAAATTGTTCGTGATCAAGATCGTTGGAGATCCATTCATTGGAACTAGGAGAGAATTGTTCATGGCATTTAGGAATCTACAAAGGTAAGAATTGTTCTAATCTTTTCTCTAATGCGTGCCAATTTACATGTTTATATATTCTGTTTAGTATAATGATTTTCTTTAATGTAAAATCAAATTGCGGGATTCAAAGTGTTCTAACAAAACACTTTCGTTGTGGGATTCAATCCATTCAATTGGTATCAGAGCCAAGTTCCTTGCATCTTCGTTCTTTGTATTTCTCAAAACAAAATAGTTTCAAGGTGGGTTTTCATATTTTGCATGATGAATGTTTGAATGTTGATTTGCAAAATTAGATGTTTTCGATTTTGACGCTAGATTACCTTTTAATTTAATTAAATTGTAAAGGCCCGTTGTATTTTTTTTGGCAATTTAATTCTTGCTTCGAGTCTGTAAGTCCGTGTCGATCAATAGAGCAACGGTTACACTGAGAAGATTGGAAAGAAACAAAAGTGTTCGGGTGAGTTTAGAGTAGAAAGTGTGCATAACGGGATTGTTCTGCTGATTACCGTCACAACGCTACTATCGTAGTGTTGCAACGCTGAAAGGCAGAAGCGTTGAGTTACGGTCGCAACGTTGCAATGCTCTGAGTTTGGACAGAGCGACGCTATGCACGCGAGACGTCTAAAATGGTTGTTTTAACCTAATTTCCTTTGTAATTATTTATTATTTATCAATTAATTAAATTAATATAATAGTTATATAATTTAATTTTATATTAGGGTGCCAAAATTGGTCCAATTTTTGTTGTTTAGTATAGTTATGCATCGGTTGTATGTTTTAAATTATTTTTTGAATTCATTTTACATATAATATGTCATATCGATTCAAAAATACCCACCTCAGTATAAACATGTACATGCATCATAATTAAATATAAAGGGTTATATTTCATAGATGCATGATTGAATTAGCATGCTCGTGCATCATATTAAAAGTGTTATATTAGTGATATATGGTTAACCTAAGCATGTCCATGCATCATACTATATATTAAAATTATTATAATAAATAGTGGAATGATGTATGTGAATGTTTGATGTTTTATAGTTTTTAATAATTCATTAATTTATAAAGATTATAGTATTAATGAAATAGATTAAAATCTATAATCTAGATTACCTGCAAACATGTTGGGTTTTATGTCCTAAAATTCATGGTTTGTAAACATTTAAAACTTATTCCGAAAATTCAATAAGTTGTTATTGAATATATGAATTGCTCATTTTAGAAATAAATCTAATAAACCAAAAAAAATCCATGACTATTACATGAGTACTTGAACTTTGTGTGGAGACATAAAAGTGAATCAGGTTCGAGTAAATAGTCAAAATGATCTATAGTATATGAATAAGATTGGGTGCCCTATTTTGGTAACACTATCGGATACGGCCTACTCTGTAGTTCTTACAAGGAGTTGTAAAGTGCTACAGACGATGTGATCCTAATTCGTACATATTATGACATGAGGAGTAGGGGCGTCCTGTGCAATGGGTTTGTACAAGATCGAACTACGAAATTAGTCACTCTTACTTTATAACGCTATTTACTGTTTAAGACTGACTATTTCAAAGCGATGCCTTATATAACTTGACCTTAATCCTGAGCTAACTATGAACTCCTATTTATTCGGGATTATCCTTAGATTTACATAGCTGAGAGTTGGCTCAATAGCGCCGGCTCAATAAACCTCCATTTTAGGGGTAACAACGGGTAGATAGTTAGGGACATAGAGTGCAAGATGGAATTCCTTCCTAGTCGCTTTTAGAGATAGTAGAGAGGTTGTTCCCTTAAATGCTGACTCTGGGTCTTGAACAAGAGGCCACACCCTCTCATTGGCTCGAGAGAGATTCAGTTTGTTGATTGGATCACAAACCAATTGTTCAGATGATCAGTGGGACTTAAGGATCAAAAGATAATCTCGGGGATAAAACTAACATTTAACCCAGTCGTTATTATGAACAACATGTGAAGGGATAACTTACTAATCATGGTTATATCGAGTGGACATAATACATTTACGATGAGGGAAGTGCAACTATGGGCTTTAGTGGAGTGACTCATTAGTTAACGAATGTGGGTTAATTCGGTGTAAAGAGTTTAGCTAATTAATCTCAGATCATTGGAGCCCACGATCTGTAGGTCCACGAGGTCCCCATACTAGCTCGTAAATAGATTAGCCTTAAAGTAGTGCGATAAGTTAATTTGAAACGTTTAAATTAGAATTAAGGGAATTAATAATTATATGTAATATAATTACGCATTTAATTTTGGAATTAAACGGAATTGGAGAATCAGTTAATATTTAAATATGCTTTGAAATATTAAATTCATGAATATAGATTCATGTTGGTGGATTTGTGTTAAAAGTAATTTAATATTTGATATTAAATTAATTAGAATTAATTAAATTATTTAATTATTTAATTATTATTAATTTTATTAGAAAAATTAATTTATGAAATTAATTTTGTAAAATTAATAAAGTTTTTTCAATTTTGAAACCAAAATTGATTTTGGCAATCAATTTGAAAATTGAAAAAGTTGAAAATGGAAAAAGTGGGAGAACTCCACTTTCTTATTCAAGTAGCTCATTCAATTCCCACCAAATTCTTGATTCAATCTTCCAAGCATGAGGTACTCTTCATGCAACTATCTTCTTTGCATGATGGTCTTGCAATAAATAGGAAAGATTGAACTGAGAATTAGGCGTGCAAAATCTGATATACTTGTTGGCTGAAAACTTGAGAGGTTGAAGAAGGTGTTCTTCAAGTTGCATCAGTGAGCTTCTTCTCCAAATTTCGTTAATTCAAACTTATTTTAAATCCCACAACTCAATCCAAGGCTCCAAAAGAATAGTAGGGAAGGCCTTGAGGTGGTTCACAAGAAAATTTGGAGAAGATTTGCAGCTGAATTCGAGTTTCAAGAGGTTCTACAAAGGTATGTCTTGAAACTCTCTTATTATTGTATGAGTATGCTTTATTTATAGGCAAAATTTATGAATTAGAATGCTTATTGATCTTTGTTGCTTCCGTTGCATGCTGATATACAGGTTACAACTGAAGTTTTAGTCCAAATGGGAGTTTGTTGGGTTTTATGTCCTAAAACTCGTGGTTTGTAAATATTTAAAACATATTCTGAAATTCAATAAGTTGGTCCAAAATCTTCCAAAATTGACTTATCTTATTTCTAGGGAAATTATTTCAAATAGTAAAACCATTGAAAATATTTATAAGATATAGTAAAATTTTAGAACCATTAATAATAGACGCTAATAGACACTGATAGACTTTTATCAGTATCTATTAATATCACTGATAGATATTGATATAAGTCTATCAATGTCTATCAGCGTCTATCGTTGATAGTTCTAAAATTTATTTTTTTAAAAAATATATATTTTTTGGTTTATTTTCCATATTTAAAAACAACCATTATTTCTAATGGGATTAGGAATAGGTTAATCTTTTTAATTTTCTTTAATAGGATTAAAATGAATTTCAATGAAAGATTAAATTTATAAAATAATTGTCCATAAGAGACCTTTGTCTAAGGAAGGTTACGTCTAGGAGGGAGTATTTAAGTTGACAAAAACGAAACATCTCCACCTGGGAGCCGACCTGGAAGGTGAATTGGGCAAATATTTTATAAGCATGCAATAAATGATTGATTTTATTAAAAGAGTTTAATAAATAAAATCAAGTATTGTTAAATTATTCAAGATAAATGTTATATTGAGCAAATTTAAATAACTTAGATAAATTCGTTAGCCGGGCTTTAACTAAGTATAATAAAATTTTAATAAAATATTAAAATACTTTAGTGGGAGGAAGTGGTATATATAATATATCAAATTTCAGCTCCCACGTCCCCAAGAGTTCACAACATGAGATCCATGCTTGGTTTCGTGTCACCCTAGACTCGACCTCATTTTGGAAAATGTTTGCATGTGCACACCCTGCCCCAGACCACCTTCTTAGCCTAGAGAAAGGCATGACTACAGCAGTTACTAACCATTGGGCTGACACTTACTGCCTAATAACTCTTGCGAAATAACTCTGATACCAATTATAATTCATATGCAACGAGATGTTTTTAGGCCCATAATTTATTAACTTAGAAACATAATATGTTTGGAGTCATTACAACACTAGATTTACAAGTCCCAAAATCCACAAACCCTAGTCCCTATATGAACAGTAGTAACATGTGTACAATATTAACAGTAATCACCTAGCAAACGGTTACAAGTCTTTTGGTCCTTTAGTGGCAGAGGATTTGACCGCTACCTATTGGGGGGGGGGGGGGGGAGTGGACAAAACATTTAAAAATGGGGTGAGCTTACGCCTAGTGAGTGACTAAGAAAACATAGTAAATTCTCATGCATGATTTCAGTAATGAGTTTTTATCTGAAACATAAACTTTTACAATACTTGTACTGCAGCATAAACATTTTCCAAGCGTAAAACATATAAAGTTGTTTTAATCATAAAACAGTAAAATCATTTCTCAATCCAACGTGCTCTACTGTGGGTAAAACAATTCCAACATCAACTACTAGTCCATAGAGAACCCTTTTGCTCAATCTCTGACTCATTCACCTGTGGCCACACTAAGTACCCTCACACATTAGGTACTTCTGCTCAGATACCTTTTTAATGTCCTTCAGTATCGAGCTACTAGGATACCTTCTCAAACGTCCTTCAGTACCAATAGATACCTTCTCAAATGTCCTTTAGTGTCTAGTTGGGTGGATACCTTCTCAAATGTCCTTCGGTATCGCATTTTAGTAAAACTAGTCATAAACTACTTTTCTCTTTAAAGCATGTAAAGTATAACACATATAAAACATGGCTTTAAAAATGGTAACGCATGCTGGATAAAATCAACACATATAAATAGTTTTTCAACAATTTTTCACACATGCATGCGTTCAAAACATAATTCAAAACTTGCTTGGAAATCACTTCATAAAACTAGTAGTCATGAGAATATTCTTGAATACATGCTCTCTATAACACGTTGTAATCAAACAGTTTAAGCAAAATGTGTTAGTCAAAACATTTTAGCCACTCACTTTGATCTCTTAGGAGCTTTTCACTCTAATGGCTCCTCAGGCTCTTTTCACTCCTATAATCTAGATTCAACTTACAGCTTAGATTACTCATAATTCTGAACCTTATTTTGAAATACTTCCTTCTACAAACTTATTCTAAAAGGTCTAAAAAAACTTACCCTAATATTTCAGCTCAGAACTCCTCGTGGTTTGGCCGAAATCAAAGAATCTTCAAGACTGGCCCAGACTGATTTGACAGTCTGACCCTTTTGCCTTCTTTTCAATCTCCAGCCCGGTTTCTTTGAGTTTTTCCCTTCAACACCCTCACTCTGAAAACTAGACTTCTAGAGCTTTCAGATGGCTTTGAAATCACTCCAAACACACGAGTAGATTGGGAGATCTCCTCGTCTTAATTTGATGCATTCTCCTCAACCCTCACTGTCCAATGCATTCTACTCTCCCTCTCTTTTTACGTAATTTCTGATTTTGTGATTTGAGAATGAAGTCCCAAAGGGTCTATTTATAGGCGTCCAAACTTTCCTTGGTGTTGACACCACCTACTTGGCTGCATGGCCAAGTGTTTACCTCCCCCCTTATCAACACAAGCTTGCATCATCTTGGCCCAAAGTGTTTTCTCCATATGCGTCCACCCCAATTCCTTAGCCCTTAAGAATTTCTCCCAAGGTGACACATGGTTTGGCTAAAGTTTGCCCTTGTGACCTCACCCTCCGTATGTGTTCAACTTAGGGTTTTTAACACATAATCCACAATAACGTAGCCAAATTCAACGCATAGATGCTTGCCCGGCCGTTCGATGCATAGGCGAGGCCCTTCAATCGCGTGGGCGAGGCATTCGAATGTAGTATCGGACGAGGCGTTGCTACACGCACAGGCTGCTCTCGCTCTCTCCACTCTCGCTGGTGTCGCTCTCTCCAATTTCGCTGGTGTCGCTCTTTCCCACTTTCTCGCTCATGATCTCGCTCTCTTCAATCTCACTGGTGTCGCTCTCTCCCACTTTCTCGCTGGTCTTGCTCTCTCCAATCTCGCTAATCTTGTTGTTAGCTACTGTGAACATTGTTTGTCTCCGTGCAACTTCTACACATTTTTTTTCAGATTTTTCCCAAAATAATTTCCCATATTTTTCTCAGTTCTTCAATCCTTTCTTCAACCATAACGCATTTCACATAACTTCTCTATACTTAGCCGAATTTTTCCAAAATTTTCCAAACTCAATTTCCATATTTTCTCTTTTCAAATCCCTATGTCTTCTTCACCATTCCACACTAACTTCCTCGTCAACCAATTTATTATACAAATTTCATTTACAATTTTACCAATTAAAGCTCAACTTAAATTATTCAAGGAAAATCTACTTAACACTTAGAAATTTCCTTCCCTTTAACATAGGATTTAACTTTCACTTAGTTAATTCCTTTTATTACTTGCTTAAGTAAGGAAAATAGAAATCTGGGTTTCACATTTACTTCCCCCTTAAGAAAATTTTGTCCTCGAAATGTACTCGAACTAACTCTGGTTTAAGGTTTCACAACAACCACTGTTGTAACCTTTCATAGTCTTGTCTATTACCACGCTTATACTGTGTTACTCTGATATCAGTTCCTTAGTTTGTCCACAATACTTCATCTAGCCATCTCTAAGCTAGATGTTGACCCAACTATCTACAACATAACAATTCTATCTCAAACTTTAAATGAGAATAACTCAAATTCATACTTACCTCCCTCGGTAGATCTTTAGGTACGCATATTCTACCTTCTTTTAATAGCACTTTATCAGCTCTTAATTGGTAATCCGTCCTCAATCCTTTATCCATTTCTTCAACTAACTTTTGAAGATCAGAATCCTTTAACTGTTCACGTAGAATATCTTCTATGAGCGTAGGACGTACTTGAAATGAAGCTAATAACCCTCCTTTTTGGCCAACTGATAATGCTGCTTTAGCATTAAACAACTCATGAATCAATATACCCTTCACTAAATTGATACTAGCTCTAGCTCATCCGGTTTTTCAACTTAAAGCATCAACTACGACATTTGCTTTACCTGGGTGATAGTCAATTGTACAGTCATAATATTTGATCAACTCGAGCCATCTTCTTTATCTCAAGTTCAGTTCCTTCTAATCAAAGATATACTGCAGACTCTTATGATCCGGGAATATATGACAACGCTCACTAAACAGGTAATATCTCCACAACTTTAGAGCTAACACAATTGCTGCTAACTTTAAATCGTGTGTAGGGTAGTTACATTCATGCTTCTTTAACTGTCGCGAAGCATAGGCTACTACTTTTCCTTCTTGCATCAGCACATATCCTAACCCTTGTCGGGATGCATCACAATAAACTTCAAACTTCTTACCTGGTGTAGATAGAATTAATACTGGTGTTGACACTAACCTCTGTTTCAATACCTGAAAACTATGCTCGCATTCTGGCGATCACTCAAACTTCGCATCTTTTCTTGTCAAGTTTGTCAATGGAAGAGCTATCTTAGAAAAGCCCTCCACGAATCTCCTATAATAACCTGCTAAACCCAGAAAACTGCGTACTTCGGTTACATTCAGAGGTCATTCCCAATTAAATATTGCTTCTATCTTTTGGGAATCAACGCTAACCCCATCAGCTGAAACTATATGCCCAAGGAATATGACCTGATTTAACCAAAAATCGCATTTACTAAATTTGGCATATAACTCTTTTTCCCTTAGAATTTGTAACACCATCCTCAGATGTTTTTGTGTTTCTCCACACTATTAGAATATACTAGTATGTCGTCTATGAATACTATCACAAATTGATCCAAATAAGAATGAAATATCCTATTCATCAAGTCCATAAATACCGCAGGAGCATTTGTCAATAAGCGGCATTACTAGGAACTCAAAATGTCCATATCTAGTCCTGAATGCAGTCTTTAGAACATCTGTGCCTTTCACCTTCAACTGGTGATAGCCTGATCTCAAATCTATCTTAGAGAACACCGTTGCTCCCTTTAACTGATCGAAGAGATCATCTATATGAAGGAATGGGTACTTATTCTTAATGGTCACCTTATTCAACTGTCTATAGTTTATGCATAATCTAAGAGTACCGTCTTTCTTCTTAACAAACAAGACTGGCGCTCCCCAATGTGATACACTAAGTCTAATGTACCCCTTATCTACAAGTTCCTATAATTGAACTTTTAACTCTTTCAATTCCGTTGGTGCCATCCTATATGGTGCTTGGGATATAGGTGTTGTGCTCGGAACTAATTCAATAGTGAACTCTATTTCCCTATCAGGTGGTAAGCCTGGTAACTCTTCAGGGAACACATCTAAAAATTCTTGTACCACAGGTATATCCTCAGGTTTCAGTTTCTTATCATGTGAAACTGCTACATAGGCTAAGTAGGCTTTATATCCCTTACTCAATAGTTTCTTAGCCTTTACTGCTGATACTAAGCTTCCTGGAAGTATTCTTTTACTTCCTACTAGGGTTATCTCTTTTCCACCTGGTTTTCTAAACACTATTTCTCTTTTAAAACAATCCATAGTGGTATAGTGTTTACTTAGGAATTCCATACCTAGGATAACATCAAACTCTAGTAATTCTAATGGAATCAAGTCAACCCAAAAACTCTGATTTCCAAGAGTTACTTTACAATTTCTGTAATACTCATGTACAATTAGAGTATCTTCTACAGGCGTAGAGATAAAAAAATCCTCATTCATACGCTCAGGCACTCTATCTATATGTAATGCACACATGCTAGATATGAATGAGTGCGTAGCACCAAGATCAAATAGTACAGAAGCGGATTAATTACATAAAGTTATCGTACCAGTTACGACATCTAGAACCTCTTCTGCTTCCTAGTGTGTCATAGCGTATACTTTACCCTGCTGCTGTTGCGGTTGCTGTTAGGGTTGTCCAGCTACCCCTTTCTGCTTAGCTACACCGGATCCCTCACCTCTAGTTCCGATCGTTCTAGGTTGGTTTACAGTCTGGGTAATTCCTCTTTGCTCATTCTGTGCTCCATGACCTAGCTGAGGACAATCTCTCCTGAAATGCCCAGCTTGTCTGCACTGGAAACACACATTTCTATTACCATAACATACTTATGTATGAAGCCTACCACAGTTTACACAAAGTGGTTTCCTCCCCGTACTAGCTACTGACTCGCTAGCACGACCTGATATTGATCTACCACTCGGTCCAGCTGCAGGTCTTGACCTTTTACGACTTGAACTTTGTTGGCTCATGCCTCCAAAGCTCCTTATACCCGACTGTCCAGAGAACGGGGGTCTAAATCTCTTACTTTTCGTTTCTCCAGGCATTCTAAACTGTCTTTCACCTAACTGGAGTGCATCTTCCCTCGCTACACTCTACTCTACTCAGATAGCGGTCTCAACTAACTGAGTGAAATTCACCCAATTGGATGTAGAGGTAACGGGTGTACGTATTTTTCTTCTTAGGCCATTCTCAAATCTTCCACACCTCTCCTTTTCTTCCACGATGATCGGAAGGGCATACTGAGATAACTCAGTAAATCTTTGTTCATACTTAGCAACCATCATTACTCCCTGAGTTAGCCTAAGAATTCCTCCCTCTTTGCTTCTTTAAATGAACTAGGGTAGTATTTATCTTCGAATACTTGTCTGAACTCAGACAAAGTCATAGTTTCTGAACTACCCTTTCTAGCCTCTATCACTTTCCACCATTTCTCATCCCCTTTTTGCAGCAAGAATGCCGCTAACTCGACCTTACGGTCCTCAGGGCACCTCATAACCTTAAAAAACTTCTTGATCAAATCCAACCATATCTCAACATCTACTGGATCTGTGGCTTCATTGAACATCGTGGCTTCTAAACCTTTCAGCCTCTCGACGCCGAATTTCTTTTCTGGATCGTTTGGAATCGATCCTACACTCGCCGCCAATCTTTGAGTAATTCTATCAAATACTCGATCCTCCATCTGGGGTTCTACACCTACCCTTGATGTACTCAACTCGTTTGCAGAAGTTGCTTCCTGCTCTACTGAGTCTCTAACTCTTTTCCCCTTCGGATCTGAACCCCGTCTAACTTCAGGACCTCCGCTGGTAGGGTCAACATTCCTCTCCTCAGTCTGCTTACTCCGCTTGCCATTTCTCCTCAGCATCTTTGCCTAATTATTAGGTACACATATTAGGGACTTATCTATGGGACTTAATCTAATGCATGAACTCTCTCTTTCACCCAAAACCTTATGCTTTAATACTAAGCTAGTTCAAACCTTTTTCAAGTTTACGTATACCTTTGCTCTGATACCAAGCTGGTATCAGCTGACTCTTTAACCTTCCCATAAACTTATACTGGATACCAAGCTGGTATAAACTAATTCCTCAATTGTCCCAAAAACTTATGCTATGATATCAAGGTGTCACACCTCGCCCTAGACCACCTTCTTAGTCTAGAGAAAGACGTGACTGCAGCAGTTACCAACCCTTGGGCTGACACTTACTGCCTAATAACTCTTGCGGAATAACTCTGATACTAATTATAATTCATATGAAACGGGACGTCTTTAGGCCCATAATTTATTAACTTAGAAACATAATATGTTTGGAGTCATTACAATACTAGATTTACAAGTCCCAAAACCCACAAACCCTGGTCCCTATATGAACAATAGTAACATGTGTACAATATTAACAGTAACCACCTAGCAAATGGTTACAAGTCTTTTGGTCCTTTAGTGGCAAAACAGACATAGTGCTATCATCAGAGGATTTGACCGCTACCTGTGGGGGGGGGGGGGGAACGAAACATTGGAAAACGGGGTGAGCTTACGCTAGTGAGTGACCAAGAAAACATAGTAAATTCTCATGCATGATTTTAGTAATGAGTTTTTAACTGAAACATAAACTTTTACAGTACTTGTACTGCAGCATAAACATTTTCCAAGCATAAAACATATAAAGCTCTTTTAATCATAAAACAGTAAAATAATTTCTCAATCCAACGTACCCTACTGTGGGTAAAACAATCCTAACACCAACTATTAGTCCAGAGAGAACCCTTTTGCTCAATCTCTGACTCATTCACCTGTGGCCACACTAAGTACCCTCACACATTAGGTACTTCTGCTCAGATACCTTCTCAATGTCCTTCAATATCGAGCTACTAGGATACCTTCTCAAACGTCCTTCAGTATCCCATTGGCTTGATACCTTCTCAAACGTCCTTCAGTACCAATAGATACCTTCTCAAATGTCCTTTAGTGTCTAGTTGGGTGGATACCTTCTAAAATGTCCTTCAGTATCGCATTTTAGTAAAACTAGTCATAAACGACTTTTCTCTTTAAAGCATGTAAAGTATAACACATATAAAATATGGCTTTAAAGATGGTAACACATGCTGGATAAAATCAACACATATAAATAGTTTTTCAACAATTTCTCACACATGCCTGCGTTGAAAACATAATTCAAAACTTGCTTGGAAATCACTTCATAAAATTAGTAGGCATGAGAATATTCTTGAAAACATGCTTTCTATAACACGTTGTAATCAAACAGTTTAAGCAAAATGTTTTAATCAAAACATTTTAGCCACTCACCTTGATTTCTTAGGAGCTTTTCAGTCTAGTGGCTCCTTTACTCCCCTAGAATCCAGATTCAATTTACAGCTCCGATTACTCATAGTTCTGAATCTTATTTTGAAATACTTCATTTTACAAACTTATTTTAAAATGTCTCAGTAAACGTACCCTAAATTTCAGCTCAGAACTCCTCGTGGTTTGGCCAGAATCACAGAATCTTCAAGATTGGCCCAGACTGATCTGACAGTCTGACCCTTTTGCCTTCTTTTCAATCTCCATCCCGGTTCCTTTGAGTTTTTTCCTCCAGCAACCCCACTCTAAAAACTAGACTTCCAAAGCTTTCAGATGGCTTTGAAATCACTCCAAATGCACAAGTAGATTGGGAGATCTCCTCGTCTTAAGTTGATGCGTTCTCCTCAACCCTCACTGTCCAATGTGCTCTACTCTCTCTCTCTTTTTACGTAATTTCTGATTTTTTTATTTGAGAACGAAGTCCCAAAGGGTCTATTTATAGGCGTCCAAACTTTCCCTAGTGTTGACACCACCTACTTGGCTGCATGGTCAAGTGTTTACCTCTCTCCTTATCAATGCAAGCTTGCATCATCTTGGCCCAAAGTGTTTTCTCCATATGCGTCCACCCCAATTCCTTAGCCCTTAAGAATTTCTCCCAAGATGACACATGGTTTGGCTGACGTTTGCCCTTGTGACCTCACCCTTCGTATGTGTTCAACTTAGGGTTTTCAACGCATAATCCACAATAATGCAGCCAAATTCAACGCATAGATGCTTGCCCGACCGTTTGATGCATAGGCGAGGCCCTTCAACCGCGTGGGCAAGGCGTTCAAATGTAGCACCGGACAAGGCGTTGCTGCACGCACAGGCTGCTCTCGCTCTGTCCACTCTCGCTGGTGTCGCTTTCTCCAATCTCGCTAGTGTCGCTCTATCCCACTTTCTCGCTCATAATCTCGCTCTCTCCAATCTCGCTGGTGTTGCTCTCTCCTACTTTCTTACTCATAATCTCGCTCTCTCCCACTTTCTCACTGGCCTTGCTCTCTCCAATCTTGCTCTCTCCCATTTTCTCTCTAATCTCGCTAATCTTGTTGTTAGCTACTGTGAACATTATTTGTCTCCGTGCAACTTCTACACGTTTTTTCCAGATTTTCCCCAAAATAATTTCCCATATTTTTCTCAGTTCTTCAATCCTTTCTTCAGCTATAACGCATTTCATATAACTTCTCTATACTTAGCCGAATTTTTCCGAAATTTCCCAAACTCAATTTCCATATTTTTTTTCTTTTCAAATCCCTATTCCTTTTTCACCATTCCACACTAACTTCCTCGTCAACCTATTTATTATACAAATTTCATTTACAATTTTACCAATTAAAGCTCAACTTAAATTATTCAAGGAAAATCTACTTAACACTTAGAAATTTCCTTCCCTTTAACATAAGATTTAACTTTCACTTAGTTAATTCATTTTATCACTTGCTTAAGTAAGGAAAATAGAAATCCGGGTTTCACAGCATGTGTCAATAACAAGGTGAATAGGGAAAATGTTCATAGTAATTGCGAGAAGGACGCATGTCAACGTATCTTATAGTCTCCTCCATTAGGTTGCACCGTGAGATTCCTATGGTCCGTCTACGTGTCGTTCTAGAGTGACCATCCTCTCGGAGGGCCTCATCATAGGGGTCGAGACAACACAAACTCCAGCAATGGATAGATTTTCTTAGGTCAATTTTCAACAGATGTCTTTCCCTTCGGTAGTCTGTTGAAGCGTACCTCTAGGATTCGAAAATTGGAGGGTCACACTTACAAGATGAATTAAGTTAGTTAATAAATACTTGACTGAAACAACCATAGCTAAGAATTATAGGAATAAGAGTTATTCTGGTATTAATGATTGACTGAGTTTGTCTCAATTCAGAGGAGAAGTAGTTGAGCACCCTTTGGTAGCCGTTGATCTAAACCTTTGAAGTATCGTTGCAAAAACAAAAATCAATAGTTTAATTAGGGTTCAATGGTTACATGTGTTTTTGCTAAATATATTGGATAATTAAGTAATGGGTTATGACAAAGATAACTAATAAGGTCAATTGATTGTTATATGTTTCAGTATGCCTTTCGTAATTATATCTTTGCTTAAAAATAAGAAATTTGAAGGAACGATGAAGTTCCATTGCGAAAGCAGGGATCGTCCCAATTTTCAATTTTTCACAGAATCAAGAATTTTATAGAATCAAAATATAATTATGCATTAACACAAATATTTACAGCATGCTTGAGATGGGAAAAATTAGAATTAGGGTTAGAGAAGACTTACCTTGAAGAAACCAATTTCTTCACAAAATCCCCTCTCCAAAAACAATCAACCATGAACGATAATCCAAGAAGGGCGGGCATCACCAAAAGTGAGACCTTCGTATTGTTTGTAGGAGCTGAGAATCACAAAAGGTGTGGGGTCTGTGATTTTTGGAAGAGGGAAAGAGATTGAAAGGAGAAGAAAAGAATTTGGGAAATTACAGAGAGATCATAGAAAATACAGAAATGTTAGTCTCTCTCACAATTCTTATGTGAAGAAGAATATCTCTAAAAAAAACTTTCCCACTCTACACGATCAACCAAGAGAAATTAAGGGGAGGGAAGTTATTTCTTTCCCTTTAAATTAAAATTAAAATTAAAATTAAAATTAAAATTAATTAATTTTAATTTACATACATACATGCATACATACATACATATATACATACATACATACATATATATATACATACATATATATATATAACTATATGTTACATATATAACACATAACCTATAGTTTTATATTATATCAAATATAATATAACTTATAGTTTTAATTCTCATAAATGCATGGTATTTAATATAAATCCCATTTATACTAAACTTAATTATACGAATCCAATTCACATAATTAATATTTGAATCATATTCAAATATTTGTTTCCTCTCAGATAAACTTTTTATTATGCATCAAATACATTATATTAATTATATCATATATAATTAAGTTAAATTAATTATATCAGATATAATTAAGTTAAATTAATTATATCAGATATAATTAAGTTAAATTAATTATATCACATATAATTAATTCTCTCATTTAATTTGAACAATTCAAATTAATCAAAAAAATGATTCTCATAAATCCCTGTTGAGCTACATATGAGATCTTATGGACTTGTAGCTTAAAGCACCAATGGTACTTGAATAATTAATTAAACTCCTTTAATTAAATTATTCAACATCCATTAACTGTCGGCCACTTTACTAAAGACTGACAACTGCACTCTTCGCACTACAGATATATTTCTGTGTCCATTGGATATAACCAGTCAACAATTTGATAACCCTTCACAAATTGCTCGTAAGTATAGTTGGGCCAAAATTACCATTTTGCCCCTGCAGTGACATCTAACTCCTTAAGTACCACTGATCCTTCTAATAAACAATAAGTCATAGTCAAACTATGACTAAACCTCTCTCGGGCCAAGAGAGGGTATGGCGTCACATTGTTCAAGCCCTGAAATCAGTCCTTAAGGAAGCAATTTATTTACTTACCCTAACATTAGGGAAGAAGTGAATTATGTCTTATGTAGTTGTGTTCCCAGCTCTCCAATCAGACGAATCCTCAAATCAGGTGTTATATAATGAGACTAGTCATTTCATGGTCTGGTCTTATACAAACTTCTTTGTATAGAATATCTCTGCTTACACGTTTTTACATGAATGATCAGGATCAGATCATTTATAGCACTTTACAACAATTGTAACATCTACAAAACGGGTCGTATTCATAGTGTCACCAGGATAAGGTACAGTCTATCCATCTACTATTTAGGTTATCACTTAAACATAATCCATCTGTATGCCTCTACATACATGTTTAAGCTACAGAAGATAACCTTGGATGTTAGTTTATTGGTTTATGGGTTTGCTACTAAATATCGAATAAAACATCTCATATTTTATTAAATAAATAAATTATTTAACATTACAATTACAAACTACAGGACCCACGAGATTTAGGGCATTAACCCTAACAAAATTAACCGGTGAAAACTATGTGACGTGAAAATATAACCTGAATACGATTCTGGTTGTAGAGATCTGCGATTTGTCTTGATAGAGGAATTTCCTTCAGTCCATGCTCGAAATGCATCTCAAGCGTTGAAGGATGCTTATGACCGTCGATGAGAAGGCTCAAGTCTACATCTTGGCAAGTCTGTCTGACATTCTTACCAAAATGCACGAGGCCATGATCATTACACGTCACATCATGGAGTCCCTCCAAGAGATGTTTGGACAATCGTCTGCACAGATTCGACCTAATGATCCATTCCAATGTGCGCATGAAAGAGAGCCAATCAATGAGAGAACATGTTCTCAACATGATGATCAATTTCAATGTCGTTGAAATAAATGGTGCAGTCATAGATGAGCAGGCTCAGGTGTCCTTTATTTTGGAATCTCTTCTGAAGAGTTTTCTTCAATTCTGCATTAATGCGGTAATGAACCAAATACAGTACAATCTAACTACCCTTATGAACGAGTTGCAGACTTTTCAGTCTCATATAAAAGGTAAGGAACCAATAGAAGAAGAGGAAAATGTTGTCCATTCCAAAAAGTTCCATAAAGGTACATCCTCTGGAACTAAGTCTATTCCTTCAACTTCTGATACTAAAAGGATCTAGAAAAAGAAAGAAAGGAAGGGGAAGACTCCTACTGCTGGCAAAGGTAAGGCCAAATGCTTCCACTGTAATGTGGATGGTCACTAGAAACGCAATTGCGCCAAGTGCCTTGCTTAGAAGAAGAAGGAGAAGGAAGGTAAATATGATTTACTAGTCCAGGAAACTTGTTTAGTAGAAAATGACCATGATGCCTGGATACTTGATTTAGGAGCCACTAATCGCGTCTGTTCTTTATAAGGAATTAGTTCATTCCAACAGCTAGAAGAGGGTAAATGACGCTCGAGGTTAGAATGGGAGACGCTATTTCAGCTTGTGCAGTGGGAGCTGCTAAGTTGTCTTTTGGAAATAGATTTTTGTTTTTAGAAAACTTATACATTGTTCGCAAGATGAAGAGGAACCTTGTTTCTATTTCTTGTTTAATTGACAATCACACTCGATTTAATTCAAATGATGCGTTCATTATGAAAAATGGTGTGACTATTTTTTCAGCTAAACTAGAAGACAATTTATATGTGTTAAGACCAACTGAATCAAAAGCACTTTTAGGTCATGAGATGTTTAAAACTGCTAATTCTCGAACTAAAAGGCGAAGAATTTCTCCAAGTAACAATGATACGTATCTTTAGGATTTGAGATTAGGCCACATAAATCTCGATAAGATCGGGAGATTGATAAAGAATGAACTTCTAAGCAAGTTAGAAGATGATTAATTACTTCCTTGTGAATCCCGTCTCGAAGAAAAAATGACTAAAATACCTTTTAGTATAAAAGGTTATAGAGCCAAAGAGCCTTTAAAGCTCACACATTCGGATCTTTGTGATCCAATGAATGTGAAGGCTAGAAGAGGGTACAAATACTTCATCTCTTTCATAGATGATTATTCGAGGTATGGTTACTTATACCTAGTAGAATATAAGTCTGAAGCCTTTGAAAAGTTCAAAAAGTATAAGGCTGAAGTTGAAAACCTATTAGGTAAAACAATTAAAATACTTTGATCCGATCAGGGTGGAGAGTACATAGATTTAAAATTCCAGGACTATTTGATAGAATATGAAATTTAATCCCAACTCTCAACACCTGGTACACCTCAGCAGAACGATGTATCAGAAAGGAGAAATAAAACCTTATTAGATATGGTTCATTCTATGATGAGCTATACTCAATTGCTTAACTCGTTTAGGGGTATGCAGTAGAGACTATGGTTCACATATTGAACAATGTTCCCTCGAAGAGTGTTTCTGAAACACTTTCGAGTTATGAAGGTGCCGTAAACTTAGTTTACATTACTTCATATTTTGAGGTTGTCCTGATTATGTGTTAGTGACAAATCCTAAGAAGTAGGAACTGATAGAGTAAATTAACATGCAACGAAAGAATCAGAATCAATAAGCACTCTAATTACACTTATTTTGAGTTTAAAACATGCAATGAAACAAAGTTTCAGAAGCAGGTTACAAGAACACAATACCTTTGAAGAATCTCTTCAATTACAGCTTCCCTCTACGAATTAAATCTTCAAATCAACAGATGACTACCACAGAGACCTTCTTTACTATTCTCTAACTTGAGTTGAGATGTGAAATCTCTGAATTTGAGCTGGATTTGAGTGAGATTGAAGAGGGTTAAGAGGGTTTGGCTCTTTACATAAATTGTGCACTTAATCAGCATGCATGAAACTGTAATTGAAGTTCAAAACTTCAATTTATACTAGTAGACCATGCATTACTGAATAATACAGCTGATGCCACTCCAATTTCCATTGAAATTGAAGTAACATGAGGTGTATTTTGAGTGGGAAAATAAGATTTTGGATTTTCCCACTTTGAAGTATTTTATTCAATTTTAATAAGTTAATTTGATTAATTGATTTTTCAAAATTCAATTTTTAATTTCAATTTTATAATTTTTAATTTTTGAAAATTCTAAAATTCTAATTAATCAAATTACCAATTTTGAACAATTTTCAAAACTTGAATAAACTTGAATAATTAATTAAACTAATTTAATTAATTTAATTTAATATCAAATATTAAATATGATAATTTACCTCATCAAATATTAAATCATTATTCAAATATTCTGAACTCTTTAATTTCATTTAATTTCGACAAAAATTAATGATCCAAGATTATTTTACAAGCTAGTAGATGGACTTTATGGACCTATAGATCATGAGCTCCCATGATTTGAGATTAATTGGCTAAATTTTTTAGACCAAATTAAATCAATATTCGTTAACTACTGAGACACACCACTATAGCTCAATAGTTGCACTCTCCTCGCTGTAGATATATTTCTTTCTACTTTAACCATGATTAGTAAGTCGACCATTCATAGGTTGTTCGTATTCACATCTAGGTCAAAATTACCATTTTACCCCTGTAAATACATCTTGCTCCTTAAACTCCCATTAAACCTCTATTCAATAATTGATTTATATTTTACCAATAAACCATGTCCCTCTTGATCATGAGAGGGTGAGGACCTATTGTTCAAGACCAGAAATCAATACTTAAGAGAATAACCTATCTGCTAACCCTAAACTGAGTAGAAGCGAATTCCATCTTGCAGAACTATGTCCTCAACTATCTATCCAGTCTTATCTCCAAAATAGGAAGCTTATTGAGCAATGTTGTTGGACTACTCTTACCTATGTAGATCAAAGGATAATCCCAAATAAATAATAGTTCATAGTTAGCTCAAGATTAAGATCGAGTTACCCTAGGTCATTGAATTTTGAAATAGACAGTTTTAACAGTAAACGATCATTATAAAGAAAAGCGACTATTTCGAGATCTGGTCTTATGCAAACTTATTGCATAAAATGCTCCCACTCATATGTCTCCACATGAATGATTTTGGGGATCACATAATTTGTATCAGTATACAAAATGGGCCACATCCAATAGTGCACCAGGATGAGGTACCCAATCTCATCCATATACATATAGACCATTTTGGCTATATACTAAAACTTGATCTTCTTTTATATTGCCATATAAAGTTAAAGTATTCATATTATAACCATGGATTTGTTTATTGGATTTTTATAACATAATGCAATATCAACAACAATTTATTGAATAAAATACTCAATAAAACTTTTATTAATGAATAGAATATGTTAATAATATTTACAAATTACGAGTATAGGATATTTCTAACAGGAACCTCGTTCAAGATTGTGCCAATTCCTTAAGGAGACGAGAGGTGGTCTGTTTTATGATCCTCAAGAAAATAAAGTGTTTTTATAAAAAAAAAAAAAACGCTAAATTTTTAGAGGAAGACCACACAAAAGATCATGAACCACGTAGCAAAGTAGTATTAAGTGAAACTACTGAAGAATTAACAAGGGTTGTTGATGAAGTTGGTTCTTCATCAAGAGTTAATGAAAGAGCCAGTGCTTCAGGTCAGTCTCGTCCTTCTTAACAGTTGAGAGTGCCTCGATGCAGTGGAAGGTTGCGATCGAACCTGACTGTTACTTGAGTTTAACTGAAATTCAAGTTGTCATACCAGATGATGGTGTTGAGGATCCATTGTCCTATAAACAACTGATGAATGATGTATATAAGGACCAATGGGTCAAAGTCATAGACCTTGAAATGGAGTCCATATACTTCAATTCAGTATAGGAGTTTATAGATTTGCCTGACGAGGTCAAACCCATAGGATGTAAGTGGATCTGCAAAAGAAAGAGAGATGTAGCTGGAAAGGTACAGATCTTCAAAGATAGACTTGTAGCAAAGGGTTATACCCAAAGGGAAGAGGTTGACTATGAGGAAACTTTTTCCCCTGTTGCTATGCTTAAGTCTATAAGAATTCTCTTATCCATAGCCACATATTATGACTAGGAGATATGACAAATGGATGTCAAGACTGCTTTTTGATCCATTTATGAGTTGAAACAGACATCTAAATCTTGGATTAGATTTCATATAACGATCAAATCTTTTGGTTTTGATCAAAACGTTGATGAACCTTGCGATAAAGTAGCTTTTCTAATACTTTGTGTGGACAATATCCTACTCATTGGGATTGATGTAAGGTACCTTACTGATATTAATGAATGGCTGGCAACCCAATTCCGGATGAAAGATTTGGGAGAGGCATAGTATGTACTTGAGATTCAAATCATCAGGGATTGCAAAAATAGAATGCTAACTCTGTCTCAAGCAGCTTATATCGACAAAATGTTGACTCGATATTCGATGCAAAACTCTAAGAAGGGTTTGGTACCTTTCATGCATGAGGTTCACTTGTCTAAGGAACAGTGTCCTTAGACACCTCAAGAAATTGAGGATATGAGACGTATTACTTATGCCTCAATTGTAGGCAGCTTAATGTATGCTATGCTCTACACTAAGCCAGACATTTGTTATGCAGTAGAAATTGTCAGTAGATACCAGTGCATGAAGTAAATCGACACTCGAGATTTCCGTGAGCAGCGAAAGCAAGACTATTCCAAATTACAATCATGAATTAATATAACATTTAAAGTCGACTTCAATACAAACGGTTATGCGATTCATACATAAATTACAGCATGAATAAATACAAATGCATAGAAACTAAACTCTACACACAATAGCAGAAACGTCTCCACGCTCCGAACTGCACGGCCCCTCGAACAACAGCACCCTCGAATGCCTGATCTACATGACTGCAACTCCGCACGAACACTTCGCGCTCGTCCTCAACGATCTCCTCGGTCATGAACTCCTCCGCAACAGGGAACGGCCTCCACAGCACTACGAACGGCCTCCAGAAAACCTCGATGGTGTCGAGTTGAGTCTGACATCACCAACAAGGCGACCTTGGTATTCTTGATGCAAGAATCTAGAGGGTGGGCTCTGTTCGAACTTGGTGTAAGGCAGACAAAGGAGGAAACAATGATCGCATACACACTGGTAAGTGGGAGATGGCTGAGACTTATCGTATAGGTGGATGCCCAATCGTTAAGATAAAGCTTTGCGATAGTCTAGCAAAAGCTATGTGATCGTTTAGCTCTATCGTTTAGCTCGGTCTGTCGCGTACATACTCTACACGATCGTTTACCTTGGGCCAGCGATCGTCTAGCAAAGCTATGCGATCGTTTAATAAACATTGCACAATCGTTTAGCTCGCCCAACTGTCGTTTAGTAAATTTGTATTTACTTGACGACTTATGTGAGTTTATTTGGTGGAGAGAAAACTAAAAAATTATTTTCAATCTTTTGTAAAAACCTCTTTTTCAAATAGGAAACCAATTTCCTTTTAAACTCACGGTTACCATGATCCAATAACCACCCACTACTTTGGTTAATTAAAAGAAAAAGTATTGATTATCTAATAATTAATATTATTATAAACATAAATGATAACCAACTTATCATACTATATTTATAATCTATAGTTTTAATATTTCATCTCATGAAATATATAAACCATAGTTCTTTTTCTATTCCATGGTACTCAATGTAAATCTCATTTACATCAATCCTCCGCTAGATATATCTTATACATCATACTGATTATATCATATATAATCAAAATACCTCTTGTCGATTTGAACATTTCAAATCAACACCAAGAACTGGTCCTCAACAGAATCTAAACTACCAAAGAGACCTCATGGACCTGTAGATCCGAAGCTACAATGGTACGTGAATAACTGACTAAACTCTTTAGTCACGGGATCCACCATCAATCAACTGCCAGAAACTCCATTAAAGATCGATAGTTGAACCATTCTCACTACAGATATATTATGTGTCCATCTTAGCCAATTAGCAGTGCGACAACCCTTCAAAGATCCCTCGTAAGTACAGCTGGCCAATAACCGTTATGTTCCTGTAGTTACATCTGTCTCCTTAAGTACCACTGATCCCTCTAATGAACATAAGTCATAGTTCTACTATGACTGAGTCTTCTCTTCCAAAAAGAAGTTGTGGCCACTATGTTCAAGCCCCGGAATCAGCCTTTAAGGGAACAATCTCTCTACTTATCCCTACTTCGGGAAAGAAATGAATTCCATCTTGTGGATTGAGTTTCCAGCTCCCATATCAAACAAGTCCCCAAAAAGGTAAGCATGTTGAGTTTGCAATCTAGCCACTCTCACCCATACTAATCAAAGGACCGCCCTCAAAGACAGGAGTTCATAAAACACTCAGGATTGAGGTCGTGTCATCTATGGTCGTTTAGGTGAGATGTAAGTCTCTAGTATCAATAGCGTTATATACAGAGTCTAGTCATCTCGTGGTCCAGGTCTTATACAAACTCTTTGTATAGGACACCCCCGCTCCACGTCTCCACACGAATGGTTAGGATCAACCATCTATAATAGTTTACAACACTTGCAAACCTCTACAAAGCAGACCATATCCGTAGTGTCATCAGGATCAGGTATCACACCTTAATCCTTATACTATAGACCGATTTAGGTTATCACTTAAGGATTATCCACTTGTATATCACATATACATGCTTAAGTTCACATAGATAACCAAGGAGATTTGTTTATTGGATATGAGTAAATTCCATAATTAAATAACACTTATTTTATTCATTGAATAATGTGTATCTTTACAAAACAACGAGACTCTGGGAGAGTTAGGACACATATCCCAACAGTGCAATCCTGGGTTAGACCACTAGACAACGGTTAAGAACATCCTTAAGTATCTTAGGAGAACGAGAGACTACAAGCTGGTGTATGGAGCTAAGGATTTGATCCTTACAGGATACATCTCAAGATCCATGGCTTTGACCTATTCATCTCGGTCAACATCCTCCATTGCCTTTTGATAAGACAACGGATCCTCAACATCGCCATCGACTACCATAGCTAGGATTTCCACAAAACCTATATAGCAAACAGGTGGGTTCGCAACCCTCCCACTACGTCGAGGTTCCCTAAACTCTTGAGGTGGAACTGGCCTATCAGATGAACTATCATCAACAACTTTTGCTGATGAAGCAAACCTTTCAACAACTCTTGTTGAAGTTTCAATAGTTTCGTTGGAAAGCTCACGTAACACGATCTTACTACATAGACTGTGCTCCCTAATATGATCCTCCTCTAGAAAGGTAAAGTTCGTAGACACAAACACTCTATTTTCCGTAGGATCATAAAAGTAACCCCCTCGTGTACCTTTGGGTATCCTACAAAGAGGCACAACCTCAACTGTGGTTCCAATTTATTTGGAATAGCCTCAAGCACATGTGCTGGGCAACCTCATATACGGAAGTAATGCAAACTAGCTTACGCCCATTCCACAACTCCAAAGGTGTTCTCACAACACTCTTGGAAGGAACACAGTTGATAATATACACTGCAGTCTCCACTGCAAAACCCCAAAACGAGTCTGGTAAGGAAGCGTAACTCATCATCGACTAAACCACATCTAACAAGGTTCTGTTTCTCCTCTCTGCTATAACTACACTATTCTGCTGAGGTGTACCCGGTGCTGAGAGATGGAAAATGATTCCATGTTCTATCAAATACTTTTGGAATCTCGAATCCAAAAACTCTCCACCTCGATCCAATTGAAGTGTCTTAATCCGTCTATCCAATGTGTTTTCAACTTCATCCTTGAACTCTCTGAACTATTCAAAGGATTCAGACTTCCGTTGCATCAAATAAACATACCCATATCGAGAGTAATCATCAGTAAAAGTGATGAAGTACTCATAGCGTCTCCTGGCTCACACATTCATCGAACCACAAAGGTCTGAATGCACTAACTCTAAAGGCTCTTTGGCTCGATAACCTCTTCCAGTAAAAGGTCCTTTAGTCATCTTGCCCTCAAGGCAAGATTCGCACACCAGTAAAAAGTTTTGCTCTAACTCGCTTAGAAGTCCATTCTTCACCAACCTCTCAATTCTATTGAGTGTGCTCTAATCGAAGGTGCCAAAGTTGGGCATTTTCCTGTGGAGAAACCTTTTGTCATTTATTTTGAGTTATAGCAGTTTTAAACATCTCTATGTTATGGAGGGAACTCGTTGCTAATGGCCTTAGCACATACAAGTTATTTTCCATATTTGCTTAATAGATTTCAACTTCATCTTTATGAATAAACACTTTATTCAATTCGAAATTAAGATAACATTTACACTATATCAGACACTTTACATAAATCAAGTTCCTCTTTAACTTGGGAACTACATAAACATCATGCAAAATGATAAACTTCTTCTGTAAAGTCAACTGGATCCCTCCCACTGCCACACCTAAGATGAATGCCTAGTGCCTACTCGCATTGTCATTTATCCAGCCTCAAGTTTCCGCTAAGATCTAATCCCCTGAAAAGAAGAACAAACATGATTAGTGGCCCTAGAGTTAATAATCCAAGCATAATCATCATTCTCCACTAAACAAGTTTTCAAAACAAGTAAATCATATTTACCTTGTTTGGCCTTGGCCTTAACCTTCTTCTTCTCCTTGATCTAGCGAGGACAATTCCTCTTCCAGTGCCCATTCTAATTGCAGTGGAAATACTTTTCCTTGTCAACCGGTACTAGACACCTACCCCACTGGGTGACAGGCTATAGGTTAACAGGTGCCTTCCCCTTCCCTTTATCACTCTTCTTCTTCTTCCATTTGGAAGTGTTAGAAGTAGAAGGTACAAACTTTGTTCCTGAGGTCAAACCCTTGTGGAACTTCTTTGATGACGAGGCAACATTTTCCTCAACAACCTTCTTCTCCTTACTTTTCAGCAAGGATTAGAATGTCTGCAACTCGTTGAGGAGAGTTATAAGGGTATAGTCTACTTTGTTTAGAATCGCATTGCTAACAAAGTGTAGGAAGTTATCCGACAACGAATGCAGGATTATTCTAACATGGCTATAATACCAATTGAAGGAACTCTTATCAAAGAGGATCTATGAGCGGAAGCAAGATCGTTCTAAATTTTTTGTGACAGAAATACCGCATTCACAAACATACAACAAGTTGTGCATCCACTAACAAATTACGACATGCTTTTAATAATAAATAAGAAAGGAACAAGAGACTCGCCTTTGAAGAACTTTTCTTCTTTGTATCTCTCGCTCTCGTCAATATCAGCAACTCTCGTTGTCGCTGTGCATGCCAAGCCAATCGTCCACCAAATCTCGCTGTGTTCACCATCGAACGGTCTTCTACACGAACAGGCAGCAAGGAGGACACCACCACTCAGCAACCTCGGTATTCTTGGAGTGAGAATCTAGGAGGTGTGGGCTTTGTTGGATTTGGTAGGGGGAGGAAAAAATGATCGTACTCAAAGACCAAGCAAGTGGGAGAGATTTGGAGTCTATCGTATAGACGGATGCTTGATCGATTAGAAACAGATGCATGATCGGTTAGTAAATCAGGTCTGATCATTTAGACAATCGTTTAGGTAATATTACTCTCGCACACAATCGATTAGTAAAAGCTACAAGATCGATTAGGTCGACTGCACGTGTACACGATCGTTTAGGAAAGCTTGGGCTATCGTATAGGCTCTCGTTTGCTATACGATAGACAGTGTACAATTTGTGAAGCGATTATCCGATTTCTTTGACAATTAAAACTATTTTCATTTTATCATTCAGTTATGAAAACTGAATGCAATCTCCCACTTTCACGTACGGTTATAGAGAAAACTACCAACAATTATCTCATAATTGTTTAATTATAAATAAATATAATCATATTATATTTATAACCTATAGTTTTAATATCATAACATATGCAACATATAAACCATAGTCCTTTTCTCCTCTACTATATATAAATCATATTTATATCCTTTTCCTCCAATTAATGTATCTCATACATCATGTCAACTATATCATATATACTTGACCAATTTAATCATATCATATATAATCAAACTCCCTCTTGCCAATCTTCAAACTGACCCAAAAACTGATTCTCAACTCGAATCCATTGAGCTATGAAGGGGACCTTATGGACCTGTGGCTTGAAGCTCCAACGGTACATGAATAGTTACGAAACTTTTTAGCCACGAGATCCACCATCCGTTAACTGTCAGACACTTCACTAAAGATCGACAGCTGCACTCTTCTCACCACAGATATATTTCTGTGTCCATCGGATATAACCAATCAACAGTACAATAACCCTTCACAGATACTTGTAAGTACGGTTGGGCCAATTTACCGTTTTGCCCCTATAGTTACATCTAACTCCTTAAGTACCACCGATCCCTCTAATGAACAATACAACATAGTCTTATTATGTGTGAACATCTCTTGGGCCATGAGAAGGTCTGTGGCGCCACATCGTTCAAGCCTCGGAATCAACCCTTAGTAATCTATCTATCGAGGAAGGAGTGAATTACATCTTGTGAAGCTGAGTTCCCAGTTCCAAATCAGACAAATCCTCAAAGTGGTAGGTTTGAGTTGGCAATCTGGCCACTCGCACCCGTGCAATCAAAGGACCACCTTCAAAGGCAGGAGTTCCCAACTCACTCAGGATTATGATCATGTTACCTATGGTTATCCTAGTGAAGTAAAGTCTCTATCATGAATCATTATATAACGAGACGATAACACTTCGTGGTCCAGTCTTATACAAACTCCTTTGTATAGAACGTCCTCGCTAGCATGTCTCCACATGAATGATCAGGATTAGACCATCTGTAGCAAGTCACAACACTTGTAACTCTTTTATAAAGCGGGCCGCATCCATAGTGTCACCAGGATAAGGTTTCCCTTATATATACATATACTACATACCATTATGGTTATCACTTAAGGTATGATCCACCTGTATGTCACTACATACATGCTTAAGTTACAACGACAACCAGGGATCTTAGTTTATTGGTTTGTGGTAAAGCAAATAAAACATTTTATGTTACATAGACAATAGTGAAGAAAATTGAAGGATCTCTTACCGAAGAGTTCCATGAGCGCGTTTGGATCGCTTCGATTTCACAATGACGAAAATACAACAATATACATTTAACACATACAATTATGCAAACAAACACTAATTATCGACATGCTATGAACAACAAAATAACAAGAAAGAGAGTTCCATACCAGTTGAAAACAATCTTTAAACTTCGGAACTCAATGCAGCGGAACCCTCCAAGCGATCTACCAACGCCCAACAGCAACGTCAACAATAGCAGTACGAACAACCGCAAACTCACGACCACAATGGGTACGACACCACCAGTAAAAAGCCCGGGTATTCTCAGAGTGAAAACCCAAAGGGTGGTCTTTGGTGAATTTGGTAGAGGAAGGAGGAAAACTAAATCGTGTAGGCAATAAGCAAATAGGAGAGAAGAAGATGCTATCGCATAGCAAAATGCTTATCGTTTAGGAGAAGCTACAAAATCGTGTAGATTTTACTGAACGATTGTTTAGAAAAAGGTATACGATCGTTTAGCAAAATCCGCACACTATATGATCGTTTAGAGAAGCTATGCGATCGTGTAGGAAATAGCGTGCGATCATTTAGGCACGAGGTGGATGATTGTTTAGGCGCGAGGCAACTATCATATAGGCTCTTGAAAATCTTAAGCGATCGTTTTATCTTTTCACCAGTGCGCGCTTGCAAATTCTTTTGGGCGATTAAACTTCGGGCGATTCAAAATGAAAACATTTTTTATTTTAATTCATCGGTTACAATAATCGAAGAATCCCACTAACCCACGTCCGAACGTGAATTTTGGATTAATTATCATATAATTAATCAACTAATTAATTAATAAATATAATCATATTATATTTTTATCCTATAGTCTGATATCACATATCTACTATAATATTTTCTCCTCTACTTGATATAAATCATATTTATATCTAATTTCCTAAAAAATAATGTATCTCATACATTTAGCCAATTATATCATATATAATTAATCAATCCAATTATATCATATATAATTGAACTTCTTTTTGTCAATTTGAACATTTCAAATTAACCCAAATGCTGGTTCTTAACTTTAACCAAGCTACCCAGTGGACCTAATGGACCTGTGGCTCGAAGCTCCAACGGTCCGTGAATAGCTGACTAAACTCTTTAGCCATGAGATCCACTGTCCATTAACTGTCAGGCATTCCATTAAAGACCAACA
The DNA here is from genome assembly GCF_027475165.1 of Benincasa hispida. Taxonomy (NCBI): domain Eukaryota; kingdom Viridiplantae; phylum Streptophyta; class Magnoliopsida; order Cucurbitales; family Cucurbitaceae; genus Benincasa; species Benincasa hispida. The sequence goes on from NC_143483.1 coordinate 552,669, forward strand.
GCTGGACTCTTCTTACCACATATATATTTTTGTGTCCATCGGATATAACCGATCATGAGTACGATGACCCTTCACAGATGCTCATAAGTACAGTTGGGCCAAATTATCGTTGTGCCCCTATAGTTACATCTCACTCCTTAAGTACCATTGATTCCTCTAATGAACAATACAACATAGTCCAACTATGTGTGAACACCTCTCGGGCCAAGAGAAGGTGTGTGGCACCACATCGTTCAAGCCCCTGAATCAGCCCTTGAGGGAGCTATCTATCTACTTACCCCTGCCTCGGGGAAGGAGTGAATTTCATCTTGTATAGCTGAGTTCCCAGCTTCTAAATCAGAGGAATCCCCAAAATGGTAGGTTCGAATCGGCGACCTGGCCACTCGCACTCATACAAATCAAAGAACCACCCTCAATGGCAGGAGTTCCCAACTCACTCAGGATTGAGGTCATGTTACCCATGGTCATCCTAGTGAAGTGAAGTCTCTGTCATGAACGGTGTTATATAACGAGACGTTAACATTTCGTGGTCAGGTCTTATACAAACTCTTTGTGTAGGACGCCCCTGCTCGCATGTCCCCAACACGAATGATCAGGATCAGACCATTTGTGACAAGTCACAACACTTGTGACCATTCCACAAAGCGGGCCGCATCCGTAACGTTACCAGGATAAGGTTTCCCTTCTATATCCATATACTACAGACCATTTTGGTTATCACTCAAGACATGATCTACTTGTATGTCACCACATACATGCTTGAGTCACATACAGATAACCAAAGATTTTATGTTTATTGGTTTATGGTAAAGCAAATAAAACAAGTAAATGAGTAAAATACAAGATGTGAAGTAAATATCATATATTAACAACACAAGCGTTCGTACAAACTGTTTACAAACTACAGGACATGAGACTTTAGGGCCTCAACCCCAATAATTTGGTGATAGACCATCTACATCTAGGGGAGATGGTGCCCATGAAAGATGATTCACTAGTGTATTACAACAACACACATAGAACCTAACTTAACTAGTCACCTAGGCTCCCCCTAGATGTGAGACTCCTTCTGACTTAGGCTCCCCTAAGTAAGTGAATATTAGTGATGTAACACTTAGGCTCCCCCTAAGTGTGTGATCATCACAAAGATTGCCCCAGAGCACAACATTGTTGATCCATTTATGAAGGCTCTCTTGACTAAAGTGTTCGAGAGTCATCTAGAGAATCTAGGTCTATGAGACATGTACATTTTATAATCTAGGACAAGCGGGAGATATGTAATGGGTATATGGATGCCCTAGTTTATTGTATTTAGCATTATCCTGCCTTTTGGATTGTGTACAACTCATTGACTAGAGTTTTAGTTCAAGTGGGAGTTTATTGGGTTTTATGTCCTAAAACACGTAGATAGTAAATATTATTAATTGACCGTCATCAATAAAGAGTTATAGATGTTAATTCAATAAATGTTATTGCTTATATTATTGTATATTCTGTCTTAATAACCTAAATCCAATAAACTAAAATGCAAAGATGTTTTATGAGTCTTGAAATGTCTGTGGAGACATACAAGAATCAATATTCAAGATACGACCTAAAGGGTCTATAGTATATGGATAAGGTCACGTACCTTATCCTCGTAACACTATGGATACAACCCACTTTGTATTTGATAAAAACATAATGATCCAGCGCATTCGTGTAGGTGACACGCGAGGGGGGGGGTATCCTATGTAATAAGTTTTCATAAGACTGGACTGCGAAATAGTAACAACTAAATGTAACACCGTTGACTAGATAGGTTCCTATTTCAATAGAATGACCAAGGCGACTTAGTCTTAATCCTAAGTATATTATGAACTCCTGTTCACGAAGGATTGTTCTTTGATTTGAATGGGTGAGGGTGACCAGTTCGCCGGCCTAATATGCCTACCATTTTGGAACAAGACTGAGTTAGGAGCTAGGAACATAATAGTACAAGATGGAATTCACTCCTTCCCGCCTTAAGGGTTGAGTGTTCCCTTAAGTGGTGTCTCCGAGACTTGAACAAAGGGTCCTACCCTCTCGTTGGCCTGAAAGGGGTTTCTGTTTATTGGTTGGACCATAAACAGGTTATTCATAAGAGGAGTACTAGTACTTAAGAAGTCAAAGGTAACCCAGAGGTAAAACGGTAATTTGATCCAGTTGGAATTACGCACGCTTGTGAAGGACTAACTTGCTGGTATTGGTCTATATCTGTGGACATAGAAATATATCTGTAGTGAGAAGAGTGCAGTTGTGGGTCTTTAGTGGAGTGTACCCACAGTTAACAAATATTGATTAATTTGGTTAATAAGTTTAGTCAATTAATCTCATGTCGTTGGCGCTTTTGATCTACAGGTCCACCCTCGTTAGCTCACTAGAGGATACTTAAGAGGAATAATTTGAATTATTCAAATTAATTTCAGGAAACTATATATTAATATGGTTAATATATAATTAATTATGGATATGATCTATAATTAAATTGGAAAGTGATATTTGAATAAGACTCAAATTAATTAATTCAAGTGAATTAGATTCACAAAGAATTAATTAATAAAGAGGTTTTGCACATATACATGTGATGTATATGATAATTAAATATATACATTAGATTTAGTTTAATGTATAAATAGCTATTTTATTATTGTGCAAATTAAAATTAAATAAGTGTTATTTAATTAATTATAGAAAAGAAACATATTAGGAAAAAGATTTGGCCATTCTCTATATAAATACCTATTTATGGCTCTTTGGGAATACACTAAAACACACAGAACACAATACACAAAACTAAAGTGTTATCGTGCAGAATTTTCTCTAAGCCATAAAGAAAATCCTCTATACTCTCCAAAACCTCTTTTCTCCTCTCCCTCTCCAAATAGTTGGATATCACCTATCCATCTATTAGAATCTCCGAGAATAACAAGGTTACTCTCGTGGTAGTGTTCGAGATTGTTCAAGAAATTGTTTGTGATCAAGATCGTTGGAGATCCGTTCGTTGAAACTAGGAGATGATTATTCATGGCACTTGGGAATTTACAAAGATAAGAATCGTTCTAATCTTTTTCTTAATGCATGCTAATTTATATGTTTATATATTCTGTTTAGTAAATTGGTTTTATTTAATATAAAATTGAATTGCGAGATGCAAGTCGTTCTAACAAAACGCTTCTGCTGCAGAATTCGATCCTTTCACTATGTTGCATGCAAAACGTGTGCCTCTGCACTTTTGGGCAGAATCCTTGAATATAGCTTGTCACATCCACAACCGAATTTCTCTTTGCTCTAGCATCCTAAGCACAAACTATGAAATCTAGAAAAGCAAGCCAAATTTTAAATAATTTCATGTGTTTGGGAACCTGCTATATTCTCATAGATCGAGATTCTAGAAAGAAACGAGATACCAAAGTAGATGAAGGTATCTTTCTTAGGTACTCTTCTAACAGTCGTGCTTATCGTGTCTTTAACAAGCGCACTCGAAATGTGATGGAATCCATCAATGTCATTGTTGATGACTTGCAAAATACTGAGCATCATTGTTTTACTCCTTATGTTGCACCTGATGCTAGTGACATCGGTTCCCCCATTTCATCTTGCAACAATATGTGTGAAAGTGGTAATATTGACCCGGTTGTTCTTGAGAATGAAATGCTTCTTATATCTAGTCGTGCTCAAAAGAATCACCATCTCAGTAATATAATTGGTGAGTTAAATACCGGTGTCCATACTCGCAAAAAGAAGAAATTGGACTATCTCAAACTGATCGAGAATGTTTGTTTCACCTCTCCCATCGAGCCTAAAAATATCAATGAGGCTCTGAAAGAAAAGCATTGGATGAATTCTATGCATGATGAGTTAAGTCAATTTCAACGAAATGAGGTATGGGAATTAGTTCCTCATCCAGAGTCTGCAAATGTCATTGGAACAAAATGGGTCTTCGAAAATAAATCTTATAAACATGGAACTGTTACTGACAATAAGGATTGACTTGTTGCTTAAGGATACACTCAAGTAGAAGGTGTTGACTTTAATGAGACCTTTGCCCCTACAACTCGGTTGGAGGGTATTCGTCTTCTTCTTGGAATATCTTGTCTGCTCAAATTCAAATTGTACCAGAGGCATGTAAAAAAAACGTCTTTTTGAATGGTGTTTTGAATGATGAGGTTTATGTTGAACAACCAAAGGGTTTTACAGACTCGTATTGTCCTCAACAAGTGTACAAACTTCGGAAAGCCTTGTATGGTTTAAAGTAAGCCCCAAGGGCTTGGTTTAAGAGATTAGCAAAACTTTTTATACAGAGGGGATATTCTCGAGACAATTAGGACAAAACCCTGTTCATAAAAAGAACAAGAGGGAATTTTATAATCGCCCAAATATATTTGATGACATTGTGTTTGGCGGATCACCATGGTCTCTAATAAATTATTTTGTTGATCAGATGAAAGTTGACTTTGAGATGAGCATGGTGGGAGAGCTAATGTATTTTCTTGGTTTTTTAAGTTAAGCAACTTTCTGATGGGATATTTATATCCCAAAGTAAGTATTCCAAAAATATTCTTCAAAAGTCTAGCCTTGAAAAAAGTTAATCCCAAATGCACTCCAGCCCTAAGTCATGTAAAACTTACCAAAGAATCCGATGGTGCAAATGTTGAAAAGAGCTTATACATGAGCATGATTGGAAGTTTTCTTTATTTGACAGCTAGTCGTTCAGATATTGCTTATGCAGTGGGAGTTTGTGCTAGATATCAGTTTAATTCAAAGATAAGTCATCTGACAAGTATTAAACGGATTCTCAAATACATCAATGGTACAGTAGGCTATGGTCTTCTTTATACCTCTGATACTAATGATGTTCTCGTAGGATATTGTGATGCTGATTGGATTGAAAATTTAGAAGATAAAAAAAACACCTCTTGAGGATGTTTCTTCCTAGGAAACAATCCAATATTATGGTTCAGCAAGAAGCAGAATTGTGTTTCATTGTTTACTGTCAAATCTGAATATATAGTTGTTGGTAGTAGTTGCATCCAACTTCTATGGACGAAACCGATGCTTCAGGAGTACGATGTTGCCCAGGATGTCATGACCTTGTTTTGCAACAACATGAGTGCTATCAACATTTTCAAAAATCCTATTCAGCATAGCAGGATTAAGCACATTGTTATCAGGCACCACTTCATCAGAGAGCTTATTGAATCTAAGGTTATATCTCTTGAACATGTCAGTACTGATAAACAAAGTGCTGATATTTTCACCAAACCATTGGATACTTTCCAGTTTGAATCCTTGCGTGCTGCTTTGGGCTTTGCAAAATTGATTTAGAGCAATTAAATGCTATTTTGGTAAATGGAGAGATTTAGGCCAAAATTCAAATTTGCCAGCCCACTTACTATATTTCATTTAATGCGGTTTTCTCTTTAAATTCAATTTTTTGTCTCTCCACTAGCAGTTCAATTTTCAAACGATTGTGGTGATGGATTTTGCCTTATTTTTTCGATCAAGTCGAGTTCACCTGTCACCCTATATTTCTTCCTTTAGTTCTGCAGTACCTCATGGTGAACACTTGGAGTAGTACTCACACTTCCAGCAAGAGAATGGTTGGAATGAAGAAAAAAGTTAATCGAAAATGACATGTCAGTTTGGATGTTTCGTCGGCTAGGGTAGTCATTCCCCATGCTTATATTGAAAAATCCTCTTCCAAGAGAACTCGCTTGGACTCGTCTCATTTTGTTATCTCATACCAAGGATTGAGGGACTCTTGGCAGTTCAAATTTTTTTTGAGACTTTCAGCTCAATCGAATAACTATTTAGTTTCTTACTATAATTTCGTAGTATTAAAGGTAGTAATGGGTCAAACCATAGAGAGTCGATTAATTTTCCTACTAAATTACTTGTTATGAGTAACCAAAAGGGGAAGTTTGATGAGTTGATTTCGATTGCAATAAAATAAAAAAAAAATAAAATAGTAACGATTGAATACAAATTTTGATGCTTAAGTAAATGGAAACTATTGATGAGACAAAGCCTAGCTCAGGGTAGATTGAATTTATTCCTAATTTGCTACTCAATTATCGATTAATCAGAAAAGTGCCTCGTTATTTCAATTAGTTTTAACTTCGCCAATATCTTCTAAAAAAGCTAGAAGGAAATCCGACTAATCAAATTAATTTTTAGGCTTAAAGGAAAGCCTCCTAAACATGCAAACTGATTGGTGTTAAGATATAGGACAATTGCTAAGCCGAACAAAATAATTAAGAATGGCCTAATTAGGTATTCGATAGAAAATCCAAATCAATACGTAACTTTAACTTAACTTCCATTACTTGGCGGTCTAAGAACCTAACAATTAGGAATTAGGCATAAACCTATAACTATGAATTAAATGTGCTTGATAAATTTGTCAGATTATTTCAAACACATTCAACCAACTTGATAAGATCAAGGAGAAAATTCAGTAAACAGTTAAAATTACAGACCACAATTGTTCATAACCTCATGAGAAAACAAATTAAAATATAAATCTTAAATCTCAAGCTAGACAATAGTACCTTAGCCTTGATACATCCTTGAATCAACCAAATAACAACCTACCAAAGTCTCAAGTGAGTGGGGAAGAAGAGATATGGAAAAATATCAGAGAATGGTGAGAATCCTGCTCCCAAATTATGTCTAATCGTCCTTCTCGAAAAGTGAGCGATTAGGTCAATTTTAAAGAAATTTAATCATAAAGTTGCAACGTTGTATGCATCGTAGCAATGTTGCCCTCAGCCCAAGCGCGTGTGGATACTTCGTTGTAGTTTGTAGCATCACAATGCTAGATGCAGGGTTATGACGCTTTCAGAAAGAGGGCTCTCGGGTCTACAGCCTAGCGCACTAGCATAACTCCAACATCGCAACGCTACAAGCGATCTTGATGCTTCTTTCTTACAGCGTAGTGTTTCACTCGCATGGAGGGTAGCAACGCTTTCTAGGGACATTTTGGTAATTCTAGTACGAAGCTTCAATTTGGTTCGTTTAAGTCCCGTTTTGGCTTCGAACGTCTGTTATACCTCATATTTACTTAAAGGCTACAAAATAGCATAACAACACATAAAATTCCACAAACGAGCTCAAATTAAGCTAAGGAAGATAACATTTTTACGGCGCTATCAATTCTGCTAAAGATGTGTTTGTTATTCAACCCCCCTTGCATGTTAGAGATTTCAGTCAGTCAGAGCCTTGTGACATTCGACCTCTTACTATGGTCTTGTGGGATGGCTCTACTGTGAAAATGTTGACGATGACGCGACTAAGATTCGTTCTCTATCTTCGTTCATGCCTAAAATTGACTTTCCTCTTATCGTGCATAGGGAGTCAGATGGTACTACCTCTGTGCCCATGTTTGTTTCTTCCTTAGAAGTCGAGTCTGTTCTGAAAAGTGACATCTTTATTCCCTCTACCTTTGTCGATATGGATGCTTCTCTTGTTGATGTTCAGTCTCCCATGAGTTATACTAATGACTAGACTCTGTTAAGTACCTCTGCTATCAAAGAAGGTTCAATAGTTCCTACTGTCCCTCTCTCTTATGCTGCCAATGAGAAGGATTTTGATGTTATCCCATAAGTTATTAACATTCTTCTTAACATGGGGGATTCTGTTGTTCGCTTCAAGCATAGTCCTAGGGGGTCTTGTCCGGTTGCCACTGCTTCTAATATAGGTGATCAGGTTGTGGCTTCTTCCTCCTCTATTAATTATGACGTCGGTCAATCTATTTCTGGCCCGAGTTCCTCTAGGGGGACTGTGTCAATTTCCTTTGATGATAATATTCCTCTTGCCTAGTTGGGCAAGCTAAAGAAGAGGGCCTCTGTGAATGTATCTACTGATTGTGGTCCCTATACTTGTACTCGCTTAAAAGGAACTCCCCTCTAAGAAGAAGAGCATGACTTTAAATCAGAATCTTCTATGCAAATCTCTGACTCTAGCAATGAAGAAGACATTGCTTTTGTCAAGGACAAGCCTCACACAAGAGTTGTTTATCGTAAAATTCCTCCTAATGTTCCTCCAATTCGTATTGATGTGATATCTTTTCATTGTGAGGACAATGTTCAGAGATGGAAGTATGTGGTGCAGCGACGCATTGCTGATGAGAAGGTTTTGTTTGACCAGACCAAGTCCTATTTGGAAATTATGGACCTTCTTCAGCACGATGGACTTCTCAAGACTATTGTAAACCTGGGTCCCTTTTATCCTTCGTTGATGAGAGCGTTTATTGTCAATCTTCCTTCTAAGTTCAATGATCCCAGTTGTTCTGATTATCAAAAGGTCCATATTAGAGGCACATGTTTCACAATTTCTCCTGTTGTTATTAATGCTTATCTTGGGCATGTTGATTCCCCTTCTTTTGGCGAATCTCATCCCTTCATTGTGAATCTTATTGCTAACCTTATAGGTGGTACTTGGTCTGAGTGGCCTTCGTCTGGTCAATTATCTGCCTCTACCCTCAATGTGAAGTATGCTATTTTGTTTCAAATTGGCATTGCTAATTGGTGCCCTTCGACTTATAGGTCTAGTCTATCTCTTTCTCTGATCAATCTTTTGTATCATATTGAAACTCTATCTACTTTCGATTCTGGTTTTTTTGTGTATAATTAGCTTCTTCGATACGTTGACTCCTTTGCTATCAAGCTACCTGTCTGTTTACTATACTTATTCACTGGTATCTTGTTGTCTCAGTGCCCTACCATTTTTTTCTATTTGAATTATGCCCCTGGCCTTGATCCCAAGTTTCTTAGTCTGAGTTACAAGATTTTTCAGGATTCTCATGTCCCTGACATTGTGCATGGCATCCGCCCTTCCAAGGCTTCTAACATTCCTCTCCCTGAGGATTTCCAAGTTCCAGAAGGTAGTTTACTGATTTCTATTGAGCTTTGGACTCGCATCTTTCGCATTTTGGCTTTTGAGTCTCGTACTTCGAGCTCTGTTATTCGTAATTTGACTGATTGTCAGGCTAAATTGATGCATTGATCCATCTCTTAAGTGTGTCACTTCCACATTCTGATGATGCTTCATCTTCTCAACCTCCGCCGTCTGATTGATTTTCTTCTTACCAAAAGGGGAGATGATTGAACAAGATTGAATGGGTTGGTTTTTATGGTTTTAGACCATTTTTATTTGTGATTGTCCTTCTCCTTTGATAAACCAAATCTATGCGAAGTAAAATATTTCAGAAAAGCAAGGTCTAAGTGCAAGCATACACTGTCGAAGAAGTAATAATCTAGGAGTATTCCGAGTAACAAACCCACAAGACTAGCAGTAGCTTTTATTTGATCAAGACTATAATTTAATGCAATCGAAGGTAACCAGAATGATTGTGTTGTGAATTAGTACAAATTGAGGTAATAAATAATGGTAATCGAACAGGGCTAACAATGCTTGAACCTTTTGGACTATATGTCAAAAGTTATGCAATGCATCACACCAGGACAGTGAAATATCATGGGCATAAATCTACACCTGGTCTGATGTCCAGTTCCTTTAGAAGTTTTAAGCAGTTACTACCGAATGTTACCATGGGTAGTTGAACCCCAGGTTAATTTAAGTTCAGTTTTTTTACCCTATGGTGTCCTTTATTCCTAAGGTGACGTGACCCTCCTATTCCTAGCCTTTTGGTTCCATATCCTTTCGTAAAATCTGTTTACGCTCTAACCTTCTCAACACTAAAATTCCATTGGATTGTTAAATCAAGTGACCAATTTTATTTCAACAAAGAGAATGCATAAATCAAGTTGGTGGAAAGTGCAATATTAACTTTAATTTCAACAAAGAGAATGCATAAATCAAGTTGGTGGGAAGTGCAATATTACTTAAGCTATAAAGACCATATGGCATCTACATTGTTGACCCCTAAAGGAATTTAGCTCATGATAAATGATAGAATAAATATTTTTATCAGATCAAAAGTCATTGCTACAATGTAGTTTGATAGGAAAGAAAATAAAGGAATAAAAATAATTACAAGGAATAAATAAAAGAAAAGAAATGCTAGAAAATTGCAACTTCAATGAACTTGAGATAAATTTTCAAGTTCCAAGTCTTTCCCTAGGATAATCTCCCATTTTCCAAGGTGAAAATTATTTCTTAGAACTCACTTCCCTGGGATGAGAAATCCTAACCTTAGAGAAACTTCTATTCGTAAGGTTCTAACTTAAAATATTAAAATGAACCCAAGGTGATTGCTGAAAAATGACAGAAACAATAATGAATAAAGTGGGTTCAACGAAGGAGTTGATGATCTCCATTTGGAGGGCTTCTATCTCTTTTATAAGTCCTTAAGTGGTTGGGGAAATTCGAAATTCAAGGTCTGAGCGACTTCTAGGTAAAATTGGAACTGAACAACTGATATACTTAGTAAAATGGAACTAATCTTGACTGATACGAAATTTGGAATTTCAGGGCCCAATACTGCGACCACATCGGATTTTTGCGGGCGCACCAAATTAAAATCCTACAAAAGCTACCAAAAACTGTCAAAGCTCACTAAATTAGCTCCAAATTATCAAATGTCATAATTAACCTTCAAGAGCTAAATTTTGTGGATTAAGCAAAAATTCAAGAGAAAACTCATGTGATAATTCATTTTTTCTTGTAAAAGGTGCATAAAAATGGCTTGAAAACATGCAATTTATAACATGAATCATCCTTCTCTCTGATTGTTGTTGTTGCTCGGGCTATATTGAAATTTATTTTGATTTATATGAGATGGTGTGTGTTTTTTTTCCCTCTCGCTCCGGTGTGTCTGGTTGGCTTGCCAATAAAAGAAAATCTTATGTCAAAGGTGGAGCTTGTTTATGGTTTGGTTGGTTGATAATATTTTCTTTTATTATGTTGGATATTTGATCTTTGACTTGGTGTTGGTATTCTTTCCTTATTGGTGACATATATTTGCTTGGGTGATCTTTTCTTTGTTTGAATTGTTGTCGTTGATGGTTTTCTTGCTTGATGAGAATTGTATTTATTTGTGTCTTCTCTGTCATTTTAAGGTAAGTTGTATTTTTGTCGTGTTGTGTGGCTACATAATCAGTGTGACAATCAAAAGTCATGCGGTTTTTTTAAAGCTTGGTCTGACCAAGTAGATTCTCTGTAGTGCTTGTTGAGTGTTCTTTTAACTAATAGGTAAAAAAGGGGTGAAGTCGTTGGCAGTATCAGTATTAGGGGGAGCCTAACTTGCTCATCAATATTTAGTTATGAGTAGACTGATTTTATGTAATCTTAGTTGAAGTGTATGTTGTAAAAACTAAGCTACATTCTAGTGGACCTTTTTTCACCTAGGCGAAAAGACTCTCAGACATAGGTGTGATTACACCAAACTATAACATTTTTTCTAGCTTGTGGTATTATTGTGATTCACCTGATTTTCAATCGAACATTTAGATATGAGCTTGAATTTTTTTTTTTTTTTTTTTTTTTACAATATGTGGGGTGAGTGATTTGAACCTTTTACCTCTAAATTGATAGTATATACTTGATGCCAATTGAACCATATTCTTTTTTACTCAAAAAATAACATTAGAAAATAAAACCGAACAAATATATTATTAGGAGATGAGCTAAAGTGAACATATAGTTCAATCGGAATGGACTCCTCCTCTCAAAGCCATGTCCAAATTTTCAAACTTTACTTTATTTCTTCTAAAAAAAAAGGTATAGAAAGTTAATACATGATTGTTATTAAATGAGAGGTAACTTGACATTAACTTTTATAAAAGAACTAAACAAGTCAAACCAACTTGATATTGTTTAATATACATGCTAAATATAACTATTCAAAAATAATAATTTGTTTTTGAGTAACCAAGTGCATGAGTTTAAGTCAATCGTGGTTTTTTGTTTTAAAGAATTAGTTCATAATACCATCATAGAATTTAATATTAATTAGGTTAATTTCAAATTTAGATCCCAACTTTTCATTTATGTTAAATAGGTTGATAAACAACTTTAAAAAGTTGTTACTAGATCTCCAAAAATTTAAATTTGTTTAATACTAATACATCTTTTAACCATAAAGTTTATCTCTAATAAATCCTTAAATTTTTCAATTTTGTATCTAATAAATTATTAAAATTTTAATTTTATATTTAAAAATATATATATTTTTTTTAAAAAAAAAATCACAAATCTATGGATAGATAATTAAAAGTGAAGTAATTCATTATAACAAGATTCAATTTATGCACAATATATTTATAAATAAAAATAAACATATAAAATGTCAAGGATCTATTAGACACAAAATCAAAATTTCATATATTTTTTTTAGATATTTTTTAAAGTTTAAAGATTTATTAAACACAAACATAAAACTCTTAGAGATCAGATTTGTAATTTAAAATATTAGTCATTATAGATGACTTTTATTTAATTCTTGTTTTGATAATTAAGATAACTAATATTTTTCACTAATTTTCTTTAATTGATATCTTTAAACAAACACCTTGAATAATACGACATAAATCCAAACTCCATCTTTTTTGTATGGGGCATAAAAAAAATTTTAGGATAAACTTAAAAAGGATAAATTATAAAAAAATACCCTTAAACTTTATTATATGTTTTAAAAATATTTTTATACTTTCAAAAGTTATAATATTATACTTGAACTTTCATAACTCTTTCAAAAATACTCTTGAAATAGAATTGTGTTAGAATTTGAATGGAAATTGGGATGTGAAATAGTGTATAGGTAACAGAACGAAAATTTGAACCGCTACATCGTTTTAGGTCATTCTCACGTGGTTCTAAATTTCGATTTTTATTCGAAATTCTAAAGACTTTATGCTCCAATGATAGTTTTGAAACGTTTATGAAAGTTGAGGAATAATATTGTAACTATAGATGTATTTAAAAAAAAAAAAGAAAAGAAAAAAAGAATAGGGGTTATTTGTTATAATTTAGCCAACTTAAAAAGAAAGGCTAAAAACACAATTGAACAAAGAGTAGAATTTTATGTTGCTTGAAGAAATAGACAAAACAAGAAATGAGTAATTAAAAATAATATTAAAAAAAGAAAAAGAAAAAGTTAGCCCCACAAGAAAACCTCATATTTCCAATGGCAGCTGAACAAAACATTGCAATATTCAAATAAAATGTCATTGGCTATCTATGAGATCTCACTTATAAATATTTTAAATCAATAAATCATAATTGTAATAATATATCCAACAAAATAATATATTTATTCATTCAAAAATTGGTTGAACAGAAGGCTCCAACACAGCTTGTTTTGATTTCTTTGTCTTCCATATTAGACCCATAAAAAATTAATGCCATGTAATTAATTACAAAATATATGTTTAATTTTGTTTTCTAAAAAATTTGTTAATTTACTTCACGATTAAGTAAAGTGAGCATATTGGCAACTTCTATTATTTATTTTTAAAATTTCATGTATTTCTGAATATACTTTGTAAAAAAAATAAATAAATTACCGTTTGAAAAATTTTCACCCATAGAAAAAATATCAAACTTAAACAGAAATAGAAAAAAAATACTAATGAATATTGATAGCCTTTTATCAACGTATAAACTTGTATAAGTTTTTATTACTGATAGACTTCTATCAATCTCTCTTAAAGAAGATTAAATTTTTACTATTTTGTATAAATAATTTCTCTTATTTTTCTATTTTTAAAAATCTCTTTTTTTATATCTAAGAAATAAATAATAATTATTAGAATAATTTAGAAAGGCTTACAACTTATTCGGAACACCATATTTCACCGCTTCTTTTCCACCTACTAGCATGAATAGGAATATATTTTTGCCATTTTAAAAAATTGGCAAAAAAAGAAAATTTTGTTTTTTCCTACAAAAAAGTTGGTGGGTAGACTAATTTCCAAAAACTAACATTAAATAAATATTTTTAAATTAAATTACAAATTTAATTCATGAACGTTCATCGTGGGTTTATCTAATCTTTGATTTTCAAAATTATAAATTTAGTCCACTAACATTCAAATTCTTTTAAAATATTCCTAATCTATTTTAAGAGGAGATTTAAAATTTGGGGTTCAATTAGATAAAAAATTCTAATTTACATCTAATTGTTTACATAAAAAATTCAAATTTACATTTAATAGTTTAATCAATCTTAAAAAAAACTCGACCTTGTCAGGAATTTATTAGTTATAAAATTGATAATTTAGAGATATATTAGATAATTTTGAAAGTTTAGAGACCAAGTTATAAATTTGCAATTCAACGTAATTCTAATTACTAAGATTATTTTTCAAAATAGTGGTTTAAATTTAAACAATCCTTGCATGAAGACTGTTTTTAGAACAACAAATGACCAAGAACAAGACAATAATTGACTTGTTTCATAAAAATTAAAGCAAAAAAGAGAAACCTCTCAAAAAGCAAATTTTTTGTGAATGAAATGACAAAGTTTGTTGGTTTGTGACAAAGAAGGAAGAGGAAAAGAAGGAAATTAGATAGAAAAAAAAATGTCTACAGTAACAAAAGAAGCAAATGGTTAAAATCAGTGATGATGCTACTGAAAAAGCAGAGAATTTTTTTTATTTGGGTTTAATTACAATGCTTAAACTCGATCGTTGGCTTCGCTCTGCATGTGCGAGCTGAAGATTGGCTCCAGCAAGTCGCCCCCACGTTTTGTAAAACCGCCCCCACCATTATCCACCGAAGGATGTTTTCTGGGTTTACCGAGTGGACTTGAGAGATTCCATTTTCGACCTTCAGGATTTGGTCACCGGAGGGGAATTTCCATCGGTTCAGCGAGAGGTACGAGCTCTGTTTTTCCAGTTTCAGCCCATTTACTGATGTGGGGTTGCCTCATTTTGTCGATTACAGCATTTGGGTTGTTTTAGTTTTGCTGAAATTGCACTGCTCTTTGTTGATCTGGTAGATTTGAGGTTCTTTTGTTTTCATGGTTTGAGTTCTGGGCAGTTTTGCGATGGGGGGTTTTGTTGGGCATTCTTTGAAGTTTCTTCGTTGTAGGGTATACTGAATCAGTGTTTTTGCTGTATATTCTTTGTTAATTTGGAGCGATTTGGATGAGATTGGTGATACATTGATTGAGAAGGGTATGTGGGTTGAGATTACATTGTGAAGTTTATGTGTCAATGATTTTCTAATGGGAAATGGAAGTGTAGTGTTGGATTTTGTACTTGTTTAAGGGTCTGTGAATTGGATTATGGCTTCACCTTCTCCAAGTATTTCTCCTCCTGAGAATCCATCAGATTCTTCGGTTTTTTCACCTCCTTCTCCTTCTCCTCCGGCGGAATCTGCAACCTCTCCCTCATCTCCTACATCTTCTGAGCCTAATCAGACTGGTGAACCTCCTACATCACCTCCTAGTTCTTCAGCTCCACCTCCTCAATCACCACCAGCTGTTCCTGATGCTCCTCCTCCTTCTCCTCCATTGTCTCCTCCTCCATTGACAGCATCACCACCTGCACCACCAGCATCCCCACCTCCTTCTCCCCCTGCTGATGGTTCCCCACCTTCACCTCCGCAATCTTCGCCCTCACCGCCGCCACCTTCACCACCATCTTCCCCACCACCACCACCACCACCTTCAACAACATCACCACCACCTTCCTCTCCATCACCACCTCCTCCGGAGCGATCCAGTACCTCTCCTCCTCCTGAAGCTTCACCTCCCCCTCCTGACTTATCACCTCCGCCACCACCAGCAGCAGAAGATGGTTCTCCACCTCCTCCATCCAATCCTAGACCTCCATCTTCCACTCCTTCTCCCCCTCCCCCCGATACAATTTCGCCTTCTCCACCTCCACCAACTAATGTCCCAACACCACCTTCATCAACCGGAGAATCACCTAAAGTATCTCCCCCATCCCACAAGACTTCTCCTCCTCCTTCTGAGTCTCAATCTCCACCTTCAGATAACTCCCCTGCACCAAGGTCCACAGTACCATCAGCTCCTCCTTCAGTCCCTTCATCGTCTGCTCCTCCTCCAGTTAGTGATCCTGGTTCTCCAACCAATTCATCTGGTGGAAGTCCTGTTACCCCTCCAACTTCTGTTACACCAGAACAACCAATTCCAACAATCAATGGTACCAATGTGGCAAATAACACAACCACTAGTAAAGGGGGTTTCAGCACTGGAACATCTGTGGCAGTTGGCAGTGTGGTTGGTGTTCTAGTGCTGAGTCTTGTTATCATGGCTCTGTGGCTTGTTCAGAAACGGAAGAGAAGAAAGAAGAATATCCCTTATACCATGGCTTCTCCTTTTTCCTCTCAAAACTCAGGTACTGTATTTGAACACTGAATCGTAAATGTATTTTCTTTTATAATGATTGATAAAAGAATTGTCTGATTTAATGTAGAGGATTTTGAGTAACACATATGAATTATATGGAGAGAGAGAGCCATGGAGGGAGGCTTGTTTGGTTATTTGGTGAAGGGGACCCCATATGTTTCATTAATTATATGAGATTTTTTTTTTTGTATTGTATTAATTTAAGCCAGTTTTCAATTTCAAGGGAAATATTCTTTGTTTCTATAGTCTTAGAAATTTAAGAAGAAAAAGAACTGACGTGGCCTCATGGTTGATCGAGTCATTGAGGATGACATACTACATGGCAGTATGGACCTTTAGTCTTGATTTCATGTGATTGTCATTGGAATTTATATATTAATTGAAGTTTTCAATCTAGGTACATCTAAAGTCCCCAAGGATATAATTTGTGGTTGATAAACTAAAGCTACTTTCATCCCTACCTAGAAATTTCAAAGATATCCATGGCTCCCCCACAAAAGTAGATTCCATATGATATTAGATGCTCTATTCAGAAAAGATTAGTTACAGTGTGGGTTTAGTTTCGTGTTTACATTTGGGATTTTAAATATTTATTATTTTAACTGTTTCTGTTGTACTTGGCCTGAGCTACATGGCACCAGAACATCAATTAGCTTGGAAACTGGAGGAGGTTTTTTTTTTTTTTTTTGGGGGGGGGGGGGGGGGTGTATTATTTCTATTTCCATTTAGGATACATGAAGAATTATTTGGAGTGTTTCATAATTATGAATACTAATGAATATTCATGTATTCTCCAGATTCCCTTTTCCTAAGGCCCCATTCTTCAACTCCCGTAGTAGGAAGTCGTACTGATAGTGATTTCAAGTATTCATCGTCGGAAGGAGGTGGAGTAGTTAATTCCAGATCATTTGCTTATGATGACCTATACCAGGCAACAAGTGGGTTTTCATCAAACAATCTTTTGGGGGAAGGTGGATTTGGTTGTGTGTACAAAGGCACCCTTGCAGATGGAAGAGACGTAGCTGTTAAACAACTTAAAGCAGGTGGTGGACAGGGAGAACGAGAGTTCAGAGCCGAAGTTGAGATTATTAGCCGAGTACACCATCGCCATTTGGTTTCCCTGGTTGGTTACTGTATCTCTGATTATCAAAGATTGCTCGTCTACGATTATGTTCCAAACAATACCCTTCATTACCATTTGCACGGTAAGATGTACTTTATGAATTCTGATGAAAATGTCTAGAGAATTCTTACATATTCTGTTATCATACTTTTTTATAAGCATGCAACATTTATGCAATATTATCTAGTTTATAAAGTAGGTTTTTTTTTTTTTTTTTTTTTTTTTTTTTTTTTTTTTTTTTTTTTTTTTTAAATTTCAATTTTATAACCTCTTTCGATTGTATTGCACTTTATAAACATTCCTGAGAAGCCTTCATCTTTTTTGTTCCCCCTCTAAATGGAAAATGCCATGCCCATTTTGGGACTTCTCAATTTTTTTCTGCATAGGATTGCTGCATAAACTATCATTTTGATTTTAACTCTTAAGAAAAACGACAATAATACCTGTGGAAAATTTTAATTTCAGGGGAGAACAGGCCAGTTTTGGCTTGGGCTACACGTGTTCGAATTGCTGCTGGTGCAGCTCGTGGAATTGCTTATCTACATGAAGATTGTAAGTTTCTCTCTTTGGACATTGTTAGTAAAGTATATTCACCGTGGGCTAGGTAGTAAGTCTTTGGAATTAGTTGGGATGCGCATAAAGTCGGGTGAAGTTTGACGGCATATGTGTTATAACAAATAACAAGTGACTCTATAATGCTCAATTTTGGTGGTGCTTCCGCTTGTTATACATGTTGTTTCATTAATTCTTCATTCTCATCATACATCCATTGTTATGGTTCTTCCATTTTATGGAAATCTAGTTAGATATTAGTAATCTCCAGTCTTGTCTCCAAGCGTTTGATTTCTGCTTTGACTTTTCTAAATATTTTCAACTATCCCCCTCAGTATTATGGTGATTCTTACCAGGTCATCCACGCATTATTCACAGGGATATTAAATCATCTAACATTTTGCTTGATGTCAATTTTGAAGCTCAGGTAATTTGCTATATTCTTTTGAACTGCAGTGGCAATTGTTGACACTAAAACTATAGTTTGGGAATGATGGTTAGAAAAAACCAAAGGACTTTCTATGATAAACATAGAGATTAGAAGATTTTTAAGCTGTAGGCAATTTGAGGGCTTTTGATACCACTTGTCTTTGTACTTTTCACATTTTCAGTACAAAACATAGATTTTCATTGAACAGGAGAAAAGAATATATACCCCATCAATCACATGCCCTCCCAAATTTTTTAATATCATCAGAAATCGAGCTGGAAGCACTTTTATTTAGTGATTGCTATCACTGATTTGATCAAACTTCTTAAGGAATAACATAAGATCATGATATGTATAGTCCGATGTTTTTCCAACTCTGTGAACTTTTAGTTATTCTTCGTTTGCTTCTGATATTCTGTGCTCTACAACTAA
Organism: Benincasa hispida; assembly: GCF_027475165.1. Classification (NCBI taxonomy): domain Eukaryota; kingdom Viridiplantae; phylum Streptophyta; class Magnoliopsida; order Cucurbitales; family Cucurbitaceae; genus Benincasa; species Benincasa hispida. The sequence continues at coordinate 571,506 of NC_143483.1, forward strand.
CAGGTTGCAGATTTTGGGCTTGCTAAGTTGGCATTGGATTCACATACTCATGTAACAACTCGTGTTATGGGAACCTTTGGGTATGTCACTAAGAGTACTTATGTTTAGTTTTCTCAAGAGCAAGTTGCTATATTTATGCACTTTCTCTTTTCACGATGACCATGGTTTGAGTAATACGGTGCCGGTGTATACTTGCTTACTCGGTGAAGCTTTTTTACAACTTTCAATTTCAGGAACACGAACCTTAAACTACGCAAATAATAGGATTAAAATGAAAAAATTTCAAAACCAGATTAGAAAGTTATCTATAAATCAAGTAATAAATCACACAAAATTCAATTAACTAAATGTCCAGATCTAAAATGCTCTAACCATCTAGAGATACCCAAACCTAGCTACAAATCAAACAGGGGGGAAAAAGTCCAAATTCAACATCAAAATGGCCAAACCCAACTAAGAAGCATTCAACAGGACTATGAGAACCAATATCCATAAAAATTAAAAATTAAGAAAGAAGAGCCCTAGTCCAAACAACAACATTTACAATTAGTCATGAACTTTCAAAGAATAGAGATTCAACAACTGAATGATATTAATTTCACTTATTTAATTTTATGATTCAATCTAATGAAATTAAACTAAGGTTAGATTTCTTTACTATAGAAGTAGTTTTTTCTAAAAAAAGATAATAATAAGAAGGAAACATTTCATTAAACAAAAGAAAAGAAACAAACAAACATTTCACTAAACCGAAGAAAAGAGGGAGGGGAAGACCTCAACCTGGGAAGCAATGGCATTTCTGCATGATATATATTTGATCCTAAGGGCTATTTCAATAATACAGCCCTGCATGGTGCTTCTCTGCTTTTTACTTCAGGAATTGCAAATGGCCTGTTCAGTTCTAATTGTATAACTCAATATGCAATATGCATTTTTATGTTCATGTTTCTGCACTTGCTAAATGTAAAAGTTACTATCTGCAATCTTCAGATACATGGCTCCAGAGTATGCAACAAGTGGGAAATTGACAGATAAATCTGATGTTTTCTCTTTTGGGGTTGTACTTTTGGAGTTAATTACTGGTCGCAAGCCTGTAGATTCTTCTCAGCCTCTAGGGGATGAGAGCTTAGTTGAATGGGTAAGCCCTCTCTATCTTAACTTCTTTCTTGCTATTAACCAGGCGAGGTATTTGCAAAACTGAAGCCTCCGTTTTATGTGTTCTATCTTTGCTTCTTTAGAAGAATAAAAAAGAAAGAAAGAAAGAAAAAAGAAATAAAGCAATAAAAAAAAAATCTGAAACTCTTTCAAAACTTTAACCTGATTTTAGTTCTCTCCGTTGAATAGTATTCTGGTGGGAACCTGCAAGTAAACACATAAGAAAAACTGACAAATATATATCTATATCTATATCTATATATATATTTCCTAAAAGGGCACAAAACTTTTCAGTAAGGGAATGACAAGAGACTAATGCTCAAAGATGAAAAAAGGTACTTAAAACAATACAAGAAACTTAGAACATCAAGAAAATGTAAAGGAAAACATAATTATGAAGGTGAAATGGAAGCCATGAAAAAGGAATTTGTAAGTTTGGTTGAGCCGGTGAGGTAAAGTAACTCATAATATTACAACTGTTTGGAAGAATCAAATAAATCATGTAGCTTGAAATCTAGCCTTTCAAATATTTTTCCTTGTCAAAGAAAGTACCCTCGAAGTGCGAATGTATTTCACATTTGAAGAATTTCCTCATCATTGGAGTTTTTCTATCTATCACCTTCCATACTTTAATGATGGGAAGTGCACATTACTTTTCCATCTTATAATTTTGCTCATATTATTTCAATCATAAAAAACAAGCAAAGATGAGGCAATTTAAGCGTACTATATCTGAAAATGGAATGTATGGTAAAAAGTTATGCTTGGTCCTGTTGCATTCAGTTTCATGAACACTGAGGACGATCTGACAATAGTTGAAAGGATTGCTCGTTTGGAGTGAATCGACAAGAGCAATTCTGTTGGTGATGTTAATGCATTACATAATAATTCTCCCTTTTAGTGCACTACTGATTTCTATGCAAAGCCAATGCAGTAGGAAATTTATCAAGCTGTTACCAGAGGCTTAATATTGCCTATTTGCCAAATATTTAAGGGCCAGGCCTACCTTCCTCATCTTGGTAATTTATGGGGGATTTCTTCTATACAGGGCTAAACTAACCTTACAACTGGTAGCAGGAATTTTAAAGAAGGAAACCTCTTTTTCATCTTCTGCGGTTTGAGTAGATTCTTACATTAATCTCAACACTCTTAGATCTAGGTTGAAACTGTTCGACTGAATGAATGGGGCTGTTGATTTTGCTCATATTTTGCCACTTAAATCATTCTTATTTTTAGATCCGTTTGCTTTAAAATTCATTTGTACATTAACCTCCATGGAAACTTCAGGCTCGACCATTGCTTGCACAAGCGATTGAGGATGAGAATTTTGAAGAATTGGTGGATCCACGGCTAGACAACAATTATGTAGACAGAGAAATGTTTCGGATGATCGAAGCAGCCGCCGCTTGCGTTCGTCATTCAGCAGTAAAGAGGCCAAGAATGAGTCAGGTTAGTATCTTCATATCATATATAAAAGTTCCAACTAAATGAAAAAAACCTCCCATATAAACATATTCCAACTTAGGGGGAAAAAGTAAGATGAAACGTATTGTTTTGACATCAGGTGGTGAGAGCTCTAGACTCTTTAGATGAAATGTCAGATCTTGCAAATGGGGTGAAGCCTGGGAAGAGTGGAGTGTTTGATTCAGCTGAACATTCTGCTCAGATTAGAATGTTTCAGAGAATGGCTTTTGGAAGTCAAGATTACAGTTATGGTTATTCCGATCGAGATCGAAGCCGAAGTTATAGTCAAAGTCAGAGTAGCTGGAGTAGAGAATCCAGAGATCAAAGTCCCTCGGTGCCTATGAATCGATCCCGGCAATGGAACATCTGATATGTGTTTATTTTACATCTCTGGCAGATTTTGGAGCTGGAGTCAGGTCCTACCATTCAATTCTTTGTAAATCTCTGCTTAATTTTTCTCATCTCAATTTTTTTTTGTTCCTGTTCTCCTCTCTGCTAACAAGGTTTTGCCATGATAAAGCTGCTTGATATTGTATTCTTACAATTTGAGGCTGAAAATGCTACACCATTTCATTGTATTTTTCAATTTTCAGGAACAACTACAAATGTATGTACTATTCTTTGCACAATTATTACAATTATTCTCAGTGGTAATGGGTAAGTACATGAATTTTGAAGAATGACTTGGCATCGAGTCTGATTTTTGGGATGAATTTACTTGGCCATATCTTGTTTAATTCTTTGTACGTATCTTCCCTTTTTACCGGGATAAGGGTAGAGAGATTTGAGTCTGAAACTAATTTATTTTATGACCTAATGTAGTAAATTTTTTATATTTTGATTTTGGTACTTTAAAAAATATAGATTATATTTGAGACATATGAGGTCCTTCTATTTAATTTTGAACTTTTCTTCCTTTAAATTTATTGAAAATTAAGGGTAGAAGAGAAAAAACACTAGAGTTACATGGAAAACCCTAAACTAGGGAGAAAAAAACCACGATGAGAGATTTTTTATTAATTTATGATACACAATACACAATACAAGGACATATATAAATAACCAAAGGAATGAAACCCTAGATTGTAGGCACCACATAAAAAGACTAAAATGCCCTTAGGGCTAAACAACATTTTCAACACTCTCCCTCAAGATGGGGCATAGATATCAATGAGACCCAACTTGCTAACACAGGTATCAAATGTTTGTCTCGGCAACCCGTCGATGAGGACATCCGCAATTTGTTGACTGGATGGAACATAAGGAATACAGATACTACCGTTATCTAGTTTATCTTTGATGAAGTGTCGGTCGATCTCAATATGTTTGGTTTTGTCATGTTGAACAGGATTGTTAGCAATATTAATGGCAGACTTATTATCACAATAAAGTCTTATTGGGTCATGACTCTCCTGATGGAGATCTATCAGAACCTTTCTCAACCAAAGTTCTTCACAAATACCAAGGCTCATAGCTCTGTACTCTGCTTCAGCACTGCTCCTAGCCACGACACCTTGCTTCTTACTTCGCTAGATAACTAAATTTTCCCACACAAAATTACAATATCCAGAGGTAGACTTCCTATTAGTAATAGAACTAACCCAGTCTGAATCTGTGTAAGCCTCAATGCATCTTTTGTCATATTTTTTGAATACCAAGCCTTTTCCAGATGTAGACTTTAGATATCTCAGAATCTGCGTAACTGCTTCCATGTGTCTTTCATAAGAAGCCTGCATAAACTAACTGACCAAACTAATTGCATATGATATATCAGGTCTGGATGCGAAAGATAGATAAGCTTCCCCACAAGCTGTTGATATCTTTCCTTGTTAACCGGAACATCATCTACTGATTCTACCATATTACTATTGACTTCTACTGGCGTATTTGTAGGTTTGCACCCTGTCATTCCTGTTTTTCTTAACAAGTCTAGTGTATTTACTCTGAGTCTCTGAGATCCCTTCCTTTGATATTGCTACCTCCATACCTAGGAAATATCTCAAGTCACCAAGATCTTTAATCTCGAACTCATCTGCCATCCTCTGTTTCAACATGCCAATCTCAGTTGAATTATCCCCTGACAAGATAATATCATCAACATAGACAATTAGAACAACTATTTTCTCTAATGTTAACCTCTTAGTGAACAAGGTATGATCAGAATGTCCTTGAACAAACCCCTGGAACTTGACAAAAGTAGTGAACTTATCAAACCAAGTTCTAGAAGACTACTTCAAGCTATACAAAGATTTCTTTAATTTGCAAACCTGATTGGCAAACCGTGCTTCAAAACTCGAAGGTGGGTTCATATAGACCTCTTCTTCCAACTCACCATTCAAAAACGCATTTTTCACATCCAACTGGTGTAAGGGCCAGTCTTAATTAACGTCGACGGAGAGAATAACACGAATAGTGTTAAGTTTTGCCACAGGTGAGAAGTTTTCTGAGTAATCCACCCCATATGTCTGAATGAATCCTTTTGCAACTAACCTGGCCTTATATCTATCGAGAGTCCTATCAGACTTGTATTTGACAGTGAACACCTTTTGCATCCTATTGTTTTGTGACTTTTCAGAAGAACTGCTAGATCCCATGTTCTGTTTGTCTCAATGGCCCGCATCTCCTCCATAATTGCGGCTCGCCATTCAGGAACTTCCAGAGCCTTGTGCACATTGCCTGGAATCATCACGGTGTCCAGGCTGGTAGTGTAAACTTGAAATCTCGTAGACAGGTTACTGTAGGACAAGAAGCTTTTCATAGAGTGCTTGGTGCACAACCTCGTCCGTAGGGCAATCAGTAAATCCAAGGTAGCATCAAGCTCACTGGTCTTGTCTACTTATTCATCTGTACCCACTGGTTGCACATTTTCAGTTTCCTGTTTATCTCTGGGCAATTCACCATTACCATCAATCTTGACTTCGTCAGAGGTCACTACATCACCTTCAACACATTCATTATCATCAGAAATAGAGGTCTTTGAGCCGGTTCTGGTTCTGACTCTCGAACACCTTCCGACAGAGCAACTGGGGGAACTATTTCCTTTCGGAGATTTTTCCTAGAGTAGGTTACCTAAGGTACTTGTTTTGTAGGGAGGACAGGATCATTTGTTTCAGGAATAGGCTCTGGAAACAGATATAAAGGAATAGAGTAGGTAGATATGTTAGCCTCTTCACTTGTAGTCTCCCCCTGAAGAGGACTAACGGGAAAAAAGGGCTTGTCCTCTTGAAAGGTGACATCCATGGTGACAAAATACTTTCGAGAGGAAGGTTGAAAACACTCGTATCCCCATTGATGGAGTGGATACCCAACAAACACACATTTTTGGGCCCAAGGAGCAAATTTGCTCTAGTGAGAACCGTGATTATGAATAAAAACAATACAGCCAAACACTCGAAGAGGAACATCTGGGAAAAGACGACTAGAAAAAGAAAAAAAAACTCTTTAAAACACTCTAAAGGGGTTTGGAATTTGAGCACATAGGAGGGCATCCGATTTATGAGATGAGCTGCAGTAAGTACAACATCTCCCCACATATACGATGGTAGGGAAGCAGGTATCATGAGAGAATGGGCTACTTCAATAAGGTGACAATTTTTCGCTCAATCATCCCATTTTGCTAAGGGGTATAGGCACAGGAATTCTGGTGGATGATACCTTTAGATGTTAAAAACTCGTGGAGGGGCTGATTAATAAATTTACATCCATTGTCATTCCGAAGAATGATAATTTTGGTATTGAACTGAGTTTCGACGGTAGTATAGAACTGTTGAAATACCACCGTCACTTCAGATTTGTCTGTAAGAAGAAACACCCATGTAAGACGGGTGTGATCATCTATGAAGGTGACAAACCACCGTTTTTCCGACACATTTGTGACATTAGACAGACTCCAAACGTCACTATGTATTAAATGGAAGGGTCGGGAAGGTTTATAGAGTTGTGAAGTAAAGGAGGCTCTGGGCTGCTTTGCATAAATATAAACATCACAAGATAAAGAAGACACAGTCACATTATGAAATAAGTGGGGGAAACAGATATTTCATATAATGAAAGTTTAGATGTCTAAGCCGAAAGTGCCATAATAAAAAACCAGTTTCAGAAATAGTAAGAGAAGACAATAAACTAATCCTAGACAAACTCCTAGAAGAAGCATCATCAGAGAGGAAATAGAGCCCCCTATTGTGCCGGGCAGTGCCAATCATCTTCCCCGAGCTCAGGTCCCAAAATAAAACATAATTTGCTGAGAAAACGACTTTGCAGTTCAAATCTCTGGTTATTTTACTGATCGATAGCAAATTATAAGATATCTTTGCCACATGTAAAACATTCTGTAAAACCAATCCCTGAATCGGAGATAAGTGACTTTTTCCAGTAACATGAGCAAAATACCCATTTGCAATTCGTATTCTCTCATTTCCAACGCTTGGATAATAGGAGAGAAATTGATCAGATGATCCAGTTAAGTGGTCAGTTGCTCCAGAGTCAAGGATCCAGGATTCATCCCCCTCAACAAAGAAACTAAAAGACTGAGGAGTACCTGATTGGATAATATTGCCAGTTCCAACTGTACCTGGATCCACCTGGCTGAGCCCTTGAGGAGCACCATCAACTGTTTCACCAACGAAGGCTCGACTGGACTTAGATTTATTGTTTGGAAGGCGTCGCTTGCCATTTGGTGGTTGACCATGTAATTTCCAGCATTGGTCTTTTGTATGCCATGGTTTCGTACAATGTTCACAAATTAGAGGGGTCTTTCCATTCTGTTTGTCATTCTCTGATCTAGATGACTTAACTCCAAACGCAGCAGAGTCTAAGGCGGTGGTTGTTGTACCATTCATAGTTCTTGTTCGATCCTCTTCCAATCTGGCTTCTGAGCAAACTTTCATCAGGGACGACATTGGTTTTTGTCCCAAAATTCAGCTCCGAACACCATCAAATTTCGAGTTTAAGCCAGTCAGAAAATCATATACACGGTCAGCCTCCTCAATCTTTGAATATTGAACCTCGTTGACTAGGCAACTCCCAACTATTCCCGACACAAATCCATTTCTTGCCACAATAGTGATAATTTATTGAAATAGAATGTTACATCAAGAGTCCCCTGCTTGCACTCATGCACCTGTTTCCTCAATGTGTAAAGTCGTGAAGCATTTTGCCTCTTCGAATATAGTTTCTGGACAACTTCCCAGATATCCCAAGTCGATGCTAAGTAAAGGAGTGTCTTCTCGATTTGGGTTCCATACTATTTATTAAAATCGAGTGGAGGAGAGAATCCTCCCCCTTCCATATACGTTCCTGAGGATCCCCAAGGCTCGGTCTAGGTATCTCCCCGGTTAGATATTTGAACTTATGTCATCCCTTGAGTACCATTCTCACAGATTGTGACCAAGAAAATTAGTTCTAGCCATTAAGTTTTTCGTCAATAGATATTCCTGCAGAATTACCCACAGAACCGGACATAATGTCTGCAAAAGGTAAAGTAGGGTAAGCAGTTACCGGAGTTTCTGAACATAACTGAAATCTTGGATATGTATCTGGATGAAAGTTAGTCGACGGATTGGCTTTGAATCTAATGGCTGCCCTAAGGCAGAAATATGTTGCTGCAATTTTTTTAGTTGCTGTTGAAACCCAATGGTCCCACTAAAACCCGTTGTAGGTTGTTTCTGCCCATAAACCCCTGAAAAATTGGTTTCTGCTGGAATGGGAAGAGAGGCTTGATGAGTCGGCTGACCAGAGGAAAGAACGTGGGAAAAAAATACTTGGTGGAATGAGTTTGGTTGGACCGGCTAGATCGGCTGGGTCTGGTAGCTCGAAGGATCGGGTAGAAAGGATGGCAAAGAGGAAGAGACGAAAGGGAAATCCTGGCCTAGAAAAAACTTCTGTGATGAAGATGAAGGGAGGCTGACGACATCTGGGCTGCGATCGGTGACCTGGCTGTGACCGGGCAAAGTCGACGGCTGCGATGGAAGACCTTCGACGGCCACTAGAGTAATCAGTGGCTGGAGAGATCGTTTAGCGCTCCACTGTTGGATCGACGAACGACTGCTGTCCCATGTGTTAGATCTAAATGGATGCGTGATTGTTTAGTGAAGAAGCATGGTCGATCAGGTCTGTTCGAGTGGCGGCTGTCTGCCCTACGAACGGTTGGATCTGTATTGGTCTAGCGTAAATATTGGTCGATGGCGGCCCTAATTTCAGCACTTTAGGAATTTTCCATTAGAGTTCCATCCCCTGCTAGGGTCGACGACTGAATCTCTTCTATTCCAGCTACAGTCTCATCACCATGCTCTGATATCATATTGAAAAGTAAGGGTAGAAGAGAAAAAACACCAGAGTCACGTGGAAACCCCTAGACCAGAGAGAAAAAACTACGATAAGAGTTTTTTTTTTTTATTAATTTCTGATACACAGTACACAATACAGGGACATGTATAAATAATCAAAGGGATGAAACCCTAGACTGTAGATACCACATAAAAAGACTAAAATGCCCCTAGGGCTAAACAACATTTTCAACAAGATTAAACCATTATAGGGTAGGGATCAAACTAAGGAACTTTTAACTTGGCTTGTCATTATATTTATGAAGGTATAAAAGCTAAACTACTATAAGAAATGAAGCACATTATATTTACGAAGACATAATGATTATAAATAATGTAAAAGCACAAAAAATATTATAAGAGATGTTGGAATGTCTTGAATCTGTTATATTGTTGGGTTTTATGTCCTAAAATTCGCAGTTTGTAAAATGATAAGCATCTTCTATAATTAATAAACTTTTTATTGATTTCATAAATTGTATGAGAGTCTAAATCCAATAAACTAAGACCCATGACTATTATATGAGTACTTGAACTTTATGTGGAGACATAAGAGTCGACCAGGTTTGAGTAAATAGTCAAAATGATCTATGGTACATAAATAAGGTTGGGTACCTTATTCTGGTAATACCACTGGATGCGCTCTACTCTGTAGTTGTTACAAAGAGTCGTAAAGTGCTACATACAATGTGATCCTAATTCGTACATGTTATGACATGAGGAATGAGGGTGTCCTATGTGATGAATTTGTATAAGATCAGAACCAAGAAATAAGTCACTCTTACTTTATAACGTTGTTTACTGTATAAGACTAACTATTTCACTTAGATGACCTAGGTAACTCGATCTTAATCCTGAGCTAACTATGAACTTCTGTTTATTCGGGATTGCCCTTAGATTTGCATAGGCGAGGGTTGGCTCAACAGCGCCGGCTCAATAAAACTCTCATTTCAGGGGTAAGACCGAATAGATAGTTGGGGACATAGGGTGCAAGACAGAGTTCACGCCTACTTAATGTAAGGATAGGAGAAGGGTTGTTCTCTCAAGTACTGAATCCAGGTCTTGAACAAGGGGTCCCACCTTCTCATTGGGTTGAGAAAGTTTGGTTTAGTGATTGGATCACAAACCAGTTGTTCATTAAAGGATCAGTAGGGACTTGAGGAATAAGACGTAATCTCGGGGGTAAAACAGATATTTGACCTAGTCGTTATTACGAACAACCTGTGAATGGTCGACTTGCTGATTATAGTTAAATCATGTGGACATAATATATATAGAGAGTGTAACTATGGACTTTAGTGGAGTGACCCATTAGTTAACGAATGAGGATTAATCTGGTATAATGAGTTTAGCTAATTAATCTCGGATCGTTGGAGCCCATGATCTGTATGTCCGCGAGGTCCCCCTACTAGCTCGTAACGAACTAGCTCTAGAATAGTGTGATAAGTTAATTTGAAACGTTCAAATTAGAATTAAGGGAATTGGTAATTATATAAGATATAATTATGTGTAATTTGAGAATTAAACGGAATAGGAGAATTTATATATTTAAATATGATTTAAATATATAAAGATGGATATGTGTAAGAATTAATTTAATATTTGATATTAAATTAATTAGTTTTATTTAAAAATTAGTTTATGAAATTAATTTCATTTTTCAATTTTTAAAATCAAAATGGATTTTGGAAATATCATTTTTTATTTTATGATAAAATTAAAAATTTATGAAAAACGAAACACAAATGGAAAAGGTTGATTTTCCATTATCCATCTTTCAACGTGTTCACATAAAAGCATCTTCTTTGCCTTGTCTTTCTCCAAGCATGAGCTGTAACTCATGCAACTCTTTCTTTTGCATGTTGATCTGCAATATATTGAAGAGTTTGGAGTGAAATTCGGGCATGCAATCTATAGAGAATTTCAGAGAAAATTCGGGTTAAAGAATTGGTTCTTCACCAAGATTATTGGTGTGAGCTTTTCTCCTTCAACCCTTGGTTCAAGCTTGTTTTGAGTCCCACAATTCAATCTAGAGCACCAAGAGAATAGTGGGGAAGATCTTGAGGTGGTCTGCAACAAGATTCGAATAAGATAGCAACTGGAGTAAGATCTTTAAAAAAGTTCTACAAGAGGTATGTCTTGAAACTCACTTGTTTTCTGCAAGAGCATACTTTATATTTTTGCCAAAATTTGTGAATTAGAGTGCTTAGATGATCCTTGTGCTTCCGTTGTTGCTGATACATTCCTACATATATAGCACTTCGAATGATGCAAGATTAAAATCGTACTTGACATATTTAATTATTTATGGTTTATTTATGATTATAATTCTAGAGTTTAGAGAAGTACACTATATAAACTCTATAACTTTAGAGGCGTCAATATTATGTATTCTGTAACATTCTCTCTAATAAAATTCTTCTCCTTTTGCCTCATGGACGTAGCTAACACATTGTTAGTTAATTATGTAAATTTGTGTGGCAATCTTCTCCATTCTTTTACGTTTTCTATAATTTACTTGTAACCAGAGATGTCCAAAATGAGCATAGTTCAATTCATATTGTGTTTGTACTACCAACTTTAAAGTTAGAAGTTTGATTCATTTACACCACATATGATAAAGAAAACATATTATAAGAGACGAAGTACAATAATTATTGGTATATAACTAGGGTTAAAATTATAAAATCTAGGAAGAAACACCTTTTTGGTTTTTATCTTTTAGGTTTAGTTTTCATTTAGTCTCTAAGTTTTAAAATATTACACTTTTACCTTTGAGTATCGAGTTTAATTTTTTTTTAACTTCTATGTTTCAAAATATTATATTTTTATCCTTTGAATTTTTAGTTTTCAAATATGTGATGTTAATGTCTATAAATTAATTTAAAAAGAATTAAAATAGTATTAATTAAATTAGCTTTCACTCATTTCATCACTATTAAATTAGTAAAAAAATCACATCATAATTATTTTTAATTAATTAACTAAAAGTTAAAATCAAATATCAACGTATGCATTTGGGAGTTGAAACTTAACAATTAAATGAAAATCTATTTAAAAGTTCAACAGTAAAAGAAAAAATGTAACGTTATGAAATCTAGGTACGAAATAAAAATTAAACTCAAAACTCGGGTGATTGTATACCATTTTTTAAGATTAGGAACGAAGTGAAAACTAGAATCCGAATTGAGGATATTTTGTTATATTTCAATTAATTCAGGACTAAAACGACATCGTTTCTTAAGCTAATGGGAAGGAGAATCTATCCTCTTTGGTAAATCGGCACATAATTTCTCTCTACTTTCTCGCCGAGAGAAATCTTGGTTTCAAGAACAAGAACAGAATCATCAAATAGTGAAGGAGAGAGAGCTCAGAACGAAGAACTTCAGAAATGGGAGAAGAACAAGAGGATTCACAGAGGCTGAAGAGAGCAGCGGCGGCAGCATACGACTACGAGAACGATCCCAGATGGGCTGATTACTGGTCCAACATTCTGATCCCTCCTCATATGGCTTCTCGCCCCGATGTTGTTGACCATTACAAGCGCAAGTTCTACCAAAGATACATCGTGGGTTCTCTCCCTTTTCATTGTTTTCGATTTGGGTGTCGCTATTTTCCTCAATTAGACTCCGTACTCACTAATCGTTTGTTGGGGTTGTTTTCTTTCTATTAGATTTTTATTCTCTTTCTTGTTTTCGCATTATATAATTTGGTTCTCGCTAATTTCTGTTATGTAGAGGGTTAGTGTTAGTGCAATTTTTATTGGGAATTTTCATTTTTAGATTTTGAGATTTCTTGTGATTTTGGGTTCTTGGAGTCGAGAGAAGATATTCAAGTTCAATTACAAGGCAATCAGTTAAAATCTTGGACTTGTTTTGTTTAAGCTGCGAAATAGGGCGTTTGTTTAACTGTCCTCTTTTATAGAATTTGTGCTTTTTGGTTATTCAAGTGTCTTCTTGCGTTTGTTTTAAATAATTACTTTATGCTTCTTTTCCTTACTTGGTTTTTCAAAACAGGATCCCGAACTTGTAGTAGAGGCCATGTCTTCAAGTAGTTCAACTCAGTCATCTAGACCTTCAGCAACATCTTCCGCAGCACCCCCTCCTACTAATGATCGAAGTCGACCACGGAGTTCAGGTAGAAGTTCTGTTTTTTCCCCCTCTTAATGCTAGACATCAAGATCTAGACATTTCTTTTATGTGCATGTTGAATTTACCTGATTGTATTTCCATAACGCATTGCTTGTGATGAAGCAGGATCAACGACGACTAGGACTTCAGGTACATCTGCAAGTGCAGATGCTAATCCAACTCCGTTGCGCTGGGATCGACAAACAATTCAGTTTTCTGTCAATGCATGGGTAGGTAGTTTAGTTCATGCTTGCTTATATGATGTTGCAAAGTTGGTATAACTACAGAATGTTTGAGGGCTACACAACGTCATTTATGTATTTATTTTTTTCTTAAATTTGAGGTGCTGGTTTCCTGAAAGCTTGTATGAAGTTTTCAGTCACGCACTTGGATTATTTTATTCGTCAATGAAATTGTTTCTTATCCAAAAAACAAAAAAAGAAAATTACAAATATTCCATCATTTCTGATAGATGAAATGTAATTCTCATAGGTTTTGTTGAATTTTTTTGTTCATATTTCCATACCCTAATTGTATCTGAAATGCTTTTTCTTCTCTTTGTGGAACTATCCCCTTCATTGCCAAAACTGTCTTCTGTTTGTGTGTGCATGTGTACGCCTGTTATGCACTTCAATCCCTAGATATAGAGAGTAAGATGCACACATCTCTTCTACTTTGAAAGTTCATATTTGATAGTGCCGGATCTTTCTCCAAGATTTACCGCCAGGTTTTCTCTATTAATTCAAGTCCTGTTCATTTTACCACAATTGAGATCCTCAACTGTCCCTTTTTGGGTAAACTGCAAACAAAAGACATTCTAGTTATATTCTGGAGGATTGAAAGCTCATTCATAGCAGATTTGGGTCATCAAATTTTTAGAGGTTATATGTGGCCATTGTCCATGGGCCTCTTTTCCTTCGTGGAAACTTGAAACCTCCAAGAAAAATCTTTATTAGAAAATTTATGAACAATAATTAAAATTTCATTTTAAGCATGAAAGTCATATACTAAGGGTATTTTCATAAAAAAAAAAACTATTGGTCATCTTCAGTATTGGCTCGTGGTATGGATCTTTCGGTTTTTCTTCCATTTTCTTAATATATTTTTTTCAATTTGGGCTCTATCCTGAAAAGCTAATTTCCTTTTCTTGTGCAGGTGTTTATTGTGGCTGTCCTAGCAATTTTCCCCCTAATACCCAAAAATCTTTCGCAGAGGGCATACAGGCTATCTTTTATGGGCACAACTTGTTCTTCCTTATATTCTTTGTACTCGTTGTATGGAGTAAGTCCTGCATACTAATTTAACAGCCTCATTTCCAATTCTATGAAAACTTTTGGTTTCTTCCAATCTTAAGAAGAGAAAAGAAAACTGCTCGTTTATGTTCATCTATTTCTCTATATTATCTTCCTATCTTGATTTATTAATTTTTTAACATTGGCAGAAGCCCAGGGCGTGGAATTTGCAAGCACTGCAAGCTTATTTCCAGTCCATAATTGCAACAAAAGATTTCATTTACTTCACTTACTGTATCACCTTTGTGACTTCAAATATTTGTCTTAAATGTAAGCATAGCTTCAGTGATCAACTTTTGTTTACTTATTAATCTCCTTATGATATCACTGTATTCATTCATTGAAACATGACTTTGTTAATATGATGTTTTTTTTTTTATCATTTCATGCCTCTGCGTTGAGATTTTTAATTTGTTTTAATTGTTAATGCAGTTGCTTTAATTCCTATCCTATGTCGGGCACTTGAACATGTTGCAAAGTTTCTTAGGCGTAATTTTGCACGTTCATCCTTATACAGGTAGTCTGTTGTCAATTTTTCAGTTCAGTTTACTTGTTGTATGAAATATATATCCAACACCACCCCCCCCCCCCCCCCCCCAAAAAAAAAAAAAAAAAAAAAAGGAAAATGGGTGCCCACCACAGTTTCTTTCATGTTGCACCTAGAGAAGGATATACTTCTTGGGAGAAAATTAAGTGGTTTACGAACATTCCTTAATGAAAAGTTAAAGTATTCTTTTCAAAAAAAAAAAGTAAAGTGGTGTACGAACAGAAAAGAGGGAATAGATCGGATTAAAGTTCCTTTAATTTCAAATTTGGAAGGTGAATATTATCAATAAGAGATGCTTTATGTGTTCTTGAGGGAATAAATGGGTGTTCAAGGATATAGGAGAAATCAGGTGGTGAGCTCTCCTGTCGCTCTCCTGTCTGTCTACCTGCAGGAAGAATAGATGAATGTGACTGTGTATTGCCTCTTACTTTTCTCGTGTGCTTAAAATCTGCTTGTTGACTTCTTTTATAACAATAATAACATATCAGGTTTTCTCTGTGCAAGTTTCTTATGCGTTTATGCTTTCTTCAATTTTTTGCAGGAAATATTTGGAAGAGCCTTGCGTATGGGTGGAGTCAAATTCAACTACTCTTAGCATCCTATCTTCACAGGCTGAGATTGGACTTGGCTTCGTTCTAATCATCTCTTTGCTCTCGTTAGTTTTTACTCCCTTTTGCCTGTCTAACTTCTTCTAAATCGACCCCCTGCCCCCCACCGACACATACACTTTTCAATGGTTATTTCTCTTCAATGATCTCCTCAAACTTATGTTCTACAGGTGGCAACGCAACTTCTTACATACATTCATGTACTGGCAGGTGCGTTTTCTTGTAATCTTAACATAATAGCATGTTCTTTCTTAATTCTTATTATTTATTTTATTTATTTATTTTTTGTATAACATAATAGGGATTCAGGCACACGCACAATATTAGAAAGCATAGAAGATGACTTTACCATCCTAAATGTGTGTGTGGGGTTATTAACTGTAAAATAAATGAGCTTTTAAACCTGAAATGCTGCCACTTCTTAAATGTTTGGGCTTCTATTGAGAACCAGTAACTCAAGAACAATTCTCTTGGATTTTTAACCAAACAAATGCTATGTTGTTTCTAATATGATCTCATTTCGATGTTTTAACTCCTGAATAGACTGATGACGATCTTTTAGGGTGTTTCTCTTGTTGAAACTTTATATTTTGTTTTCATAATCAAAGAATAGAGTTTCTGACTCACTTTTTTTTTTCTTTCTTTTTTTTTGGTTCTGGACAATTGCAAAACAGCTGCTAAAGCTCATGTATCATGCTCCTGTCACTTCTGGGTATCATCGTAGCGCCTGGTCCAATATTGGGAGGGTTGTTTCTCCGTTGATCTACCGTTATGCTCCATTCCTCAATACTCCTCTTTCAATGGCGCAAAGATGGTGGTTCAGGTAGAAGCTAAATAGAGGAAGAAGATGCGAGTCTGATGTATGAAAAGTGTTAGACTAATCCCAGTAGTGACTCTCCCACTTTTTCAAGCTAAAAATTGGTGTCACAATGTCTTGAAAAGCATCTCTATAACATGGAATGGATGACATTCTCACTTGGGTCTATGGATCAAGTTTGGCTTCCAAATGCAACTTCTTATATGTTTAGTATTGATATACATTCTACTTGTTAGGAGATTGTTATGTTTGGAATGTGTGGGTTTTCTATCCTGCCTGAAGGTTGCTCATGGTCGTGGCTATATGCACTCTGTTCATGGTGATGGAGGGAAGGTTCATTATTTCTTTCATTTTGTAGACTTCATGTCTAACATTTAATATCTAATGAGCTTCTAGAAATAGATCTTTGGATCACAATTAAAAGGAAATATTATACATCTCCAATAAATAATTGCACTATTATCTCATATATAATACATACATTTATATACACATATATATGATGATATTGAACTTTTATATTAACCGAGGTATTACTTTTTTTCTTTTTCTTTTTTCAATTCTTGTCTATGTACATTTTATTATTATTTTTTATTTTTTGGTTGGATTATTGTTATTTGTAAATATGGTTCATTCATATATTTGAGGCCAACGTTCTCTTTTGACAATCACGTCAATGGTGAATAAAATGGTCAACTTTCTTAAGAAACCGATAAATTAACTGTTGCAACTGTATCAATTTCAAAGTTAAACTCATAATATTGTTTTAAGAGATAATTGTATAATAGATCCAATTTTGAAGCTCAAAATGATTTTTGTCTCGCCTTTTTAAATTTAAAGAAATTTTCCCTCTTGCTTACATCATCATCAACCCAAATCACAAAATTACCTTTAATTTTATTTTCTCCTCTTTGTCTTCTTCTTCACAGTTTTCCTTCATTTGTGCCAACCAGTCTTCATTTTCCCTTTCTCCATTTGTTGTAGAGATGAGGAGATCGGGGTTAGGTGCCGCCATCCATAAAAACGTTGTAGAGATGAGGAGATCGAGGTTAGGTGTTGCCATCGAGCGACTGGAGAGAGAGCGTGAAGAGTAAGAGAATGATGAGTGAGAGAGAGAGAGGAGAGCGAGACAACAGAGAGCAAGAGGGAGAGACCAATTTGCATGCGGAGTCAAAAGACCTCAATTTTGAAAAATGTGGTATATTTTATATCTAAGTTCGCGTCAGGCCATTACTTTACCTTAAAATTATACACTCTACATAATTGATCTCAGTAGAAATATGAAGATTAATATTGTAAACAATAAAAATGATTGCATTAAATGAAATATAGATAGTGAATAGATGTTTGACTCGTGATTTTAATAAGTTTAGGTTTATGAAGAATGAGTTCTATCAAATATTTTGAACGATTCAAATTGTTAGTGATGAGAATCTAAATATTTGTAATGTGTTTGGTTTGAGTTTATGGTTGATGCATAAATTGAACCGAGAGACATCTCACTGAATTGCATAGATTTCAACTGTAATGTTGTTGAACTGATAGTTAGAATGAACTTATAATTTGTGAGGTTACAATAATGTATATAAAGGTGGAATGATCTAGGGTTTCCTCTTTGGATTTAGAGGAATGTCATCTTGGGTCAAACTTTGCCTTTATCTAAAAAAGCAATAAGTTTAATTGTAATGTTTGAATTCAGGAGGGATATCCCTCGTACATGAATGAATGAGATTAAGAGAGATCTTGAGGATATGAAAGTAGGCCTAAGAAAAGCTTAAAAGAAGTGATAACTACTACTTATACCAACAAGATACACCTTCATTTTTAGTGACTCCATCACAAAAGTTCTAAAACTTCATGTATTTGGCTTGAAACATTGACGTTGTATTTGAATTATTTTATTATTTGATTAAAAAAATATTTTGAACTAAATAAATTAAATAATTTTAATTACTTCTTTTATTTATTGAGTTAAATAATATTTGCAACAAAAAAATTAAACAATATTTAAATAAAGAGATTTTTTTTTAAATATATAATCACATTTTATTCTCTAATCTCTAATTTACAAAATTACTTTTTTAAAAATTAGATTTTGTCTCTAATAATTTTTACTTCACCTAAAATAATTAAAATTAAAAATTAAAAAAATGATTTCTCTCTATTTTTGGCCTTCACACAATGAATTAAAAAACAATTAAAAAATTCATTATTATTTTTGGAGTTTACACAGATGAGAAGAATCTTTTTTTTTCTTTTTTACATTCACACGTACAGTGGGATCTCTAATTTACCTTAAATTTAATTTTTTTTTTAAAAAAAAAAACATTTTATATTTTAACAACCGACTTTAGCTCAGTTGGTAGAATGAATGATTGT
The DNA here is from genome assembly GCF_027475165.1 of Benincasa hispida. Taxonomy (NCBI): domain Eukaryota; kingdom Viridiplantae; phylum Streptophyta; class Magnoliopsida; order Cucurbitales; family Cucurbitaceae; genus Benincasa; species Benincasa hispida. The sequence goes on from NC_143483.1 coordinate 590,221, forward strand.
AGTTTGAAAATTCAAATGGTCATACCAACAAGAGTGTAACTCAACTGGCATTGTTAATTCGTCATAGATGCAGGGAAAATATGTTTGGAATATTTGTGCCAATTTATTAGGAAAATCTTTCCATATGAAACTCTTTTTCCATTTCATGTATCAAGCATTTTTTTTATGGTGTGTGAGCTTGTTGGTTTAACAACAATTGGTTTATCTTCTTTTATGACGGATTAGCGGCTATTTTTAAATATACATTAGAATACTATATTAGATGTTTGAAAATATACTAACCAATATATAGAATATATTAAGATTTATTATATAATGAATATACTATAAAACATATGTTTGTTTAGCACTACTCCATTCGTAAATATATTTGAAATATACTTAGATGGTTGTATCGACTTGATATAATAGTATTCATATGACGGTACAATATCTAAATTAAGAATATATTGTTTAACCAAAGTTTTTTTATCAATTATACCACATTATATAAATCACTCAACATTCAACATAAATAACAGCATATGTCATAAAGCATATGTCATAAATTCCATTTAAGTAATCAGATATCTCAATAAATAAAAATTTAACATAATTTACAATTAATTTAATAACTTCAAATTAATTTTCAAATAAACAAAGACAGTATGTAAATTACTGATTGACTCAATGTTCAACATAGAACACATACATACATACATATATATAATAGGAAGTTTAAATAAAAAAGAACGATCTTTCACACCTCATTTATATCAAATAAACAATAATAAATTTGTATATTTATGGTTAAAAAAACAGAAGAGAAAAAGTGTTCCTTGGTTTGCATGCGTAAGAACCCTCCCTATCTTAATCTTTTTTTCTTTGTGAAGCCCTTGCCATCGTCGTTTATCCCCATCTGTTGTTCCACTGTCCGTCGCACGTCCACCATCATCTGAGTCGCATCACCATTCACCGTCAATGATGAAACATGCGGTCGAATGTCTGCATGAAGAAACCATTGTTTGCTAGGTCGAACGTCATCGAAGAAATGGATGGTCGCGTCACCATTCGTCGTCAATGAGTTATGTCAATATTGTCCAAGTCAACTCTCTCTGTCTCCCTCCATGAAGAAACCACCATCCAACTTGTCTGCCAATCGTCTGCAGGATGGTGTTGTCACCCGTCACTCGCCACAGCCACTCGTGCATCGTCCGTCGCTCGCCAGTGTGGTCACTAGTGAGGATTTATGTTGTGGGTTTTCGTTTTGCAACAAATCGGAGCATCAAAGGTCGTAGGTGAGATATGAGAAGATGGAGAAGAAAGGTAGAGAAAAACTAAGATTTTGGGTTAATTGAAATATTTGGAAAACAAAATTGGGAAATTAACTGTTGAAAATATTTACAAGATATAGCAAAATTTTAAAACTATCAATGACAGATGCTGATAGACACTGATATCTATCAATGTCTATCAGCATCTGTCATTGATAGTTTTAAAATTTTATTATATATTGTAAATATTTTGGTTTTTTTTTCTATATTTAAAAACAGCCCAAATTTTTTTTTTGATTTAATTAAAGATTCTGCATGAATCAATAGACCTTTGAGTTTTCTTTTTTGAAACACGTGCAATTGAAATACGTATAATTGATGGTAGGTTAGGAAAAAAAGTAATTGGGCCCTAATATTTGTGTAATTAAGAAATTTACTTTGACATTCTTGTAAATAATGGAAAAGTTGGACATAAATGTATCATGGGGTCTTTATTAGGGCCTTATGTGTTATCCCTTGTTACAAACAATTTAATCAAGATCGTTCATGTGGATACATGTGAATGGGGTATCTTATAGTTAATTAATCTTGTATCATTTGTACTTATAATCGGTGGGTTCATAAGGTCCATTACTAGTTCACAATGAACTGGTAGGAATCAAATTGATATAAGTATTAATGTATTATGATATATTATTCATACAAAAATAAGATTCAAATTAAAACTAGATAATATGGAAGAATTAATGTATTTAGTTATTATTCAAATAATTAATCATTTTAATATGAGGATAATCATAACTATCATTAGAATTAACCTGATTATCTAAATCATCTTAGGATGATATATTAAAATAGAAATTACAATTATCATTATGATTAGGATTAATCTAATTATCTAAATCATTTTAATATGAAATATTAAAATAGATAATTATAATTATCATAGGATTTCTCTAATTAAGTTCTATACATAGGACCTTATAGAGGGATGATAGAAAATAAGTTCACTATTTTCTTTAAAACTCTAAAAAGACACAGAAAAAGTCCTCCAATTTTCCAAAGACCTTTGGAGGAAAATTGATTTCACTGGGTTATGTTTCTACAAAGGTATAATTCTCCTATGCCTAATCCTTCTACTGTTTTAGAAATCAAAGCGTGCGATCTCATGACTCCCGCTGCAAGATCGAAGTATTCAAACCCTTCTATATATAAATATGTTTCCAGTTTATGAAAATCCTAATAAATAATAATTAGACATATGAAATTAGATAGACTAAATTTAGGTCACGTTTACATCGGGGGAATGAGTATAAATTAATCTCAATTTGGTTCGTGGGCCCTATGGATTACTTTAGCTTTTGTTTACACGTCCATCCGTAATCGTAATTAAAAGTGGGGTTCATCTGCCATCCGTAATGAAATCTTATAATCTGATTGAGCTTAGGAAGGTCCTCAATCCAATTACATTTAAATATGTAGTGGGACCCACATATTTGGTACGAACATTTGTGTCTCAATTTCCATCATTTGTCATTTAAAATAAAGAGATATCAGTTTACAGATGGAATTATCAGTATTGATTTTGATTTCTTTAACATTTTATAACACCCTTTCTTCGTCTTACCGATTTACCTGTTACTATGGTAAAGTCGATACCACATTCATGCTACGATTATCGATCTACCGCTACAATGTTTCGTCAATAGAAAAAGTTTGTTGTATAACGTGGTTGTCTGATTAAGTCTCGTGCATATGGATTTACCAGTTCATTCATACTCATACAATCCCAACAACCAGATATTGATGAACAAAAGAAAGAACGAATAGCAAACGATGAAAGCGGAAATATTCATTCATTTGTAGAGAAAAAGTTTATACAATGGAGAAGATGATCATAGAAAAGAGAATTAATAGGGTCGGGGTTCGCCATTCACCAAACCAAAAAAAAGAAAATCCAAACCCCAACCCCCAGCCCCACCACAAGAAGAAGAACCCTACTATAATGAGGTTGCCTATCTAAAAAAATTTATTTTCATGGAAATTCAGTTAGCAAACAACACCTTCACTCACTTTACTGCATTTATCGATATCGACTATACTGAAGTTTGATTGATACCGATTAATCGTTATCAATGTACCAATATATCCTTCTTCATATCGACTTACTGCTATATGACCTAATCAACATGACCATTAGTGAAGCAAACAACCATACCGATAGATGATAAGGAAGTCAATTTCTACGTTGATAAGTATAAACAGAAGATATAAAAAATCATATAGAGTCGATATTGATAGAGTAAACTAACAAGCAGTAGAAAAAAACAGAATCAATAAGCACTCTAATTACACTTAATTTGAGTTTAAAACATGTATTTGAAAAACAATAAACTAACAAGCAGTAGAAAAAAGCAGAATCAATAAGCACTCTAATTACAATTAATTTGAGTTTAAAACATGTATTTGAAAAACAATTTCAGAAGAGGGTTTCTTTAACACAATAGCTTTGATGAACACTCTTCAATTTTAGCTAAATTCCACGAATTGATGCTTCAAACTTACAATAGACCACCACATAGATCTTCTTTACTAATATCTTGCTTGGATTGTGTGGTAAAAACACTGAATTGAGCTGGTTTTTTATGAAAAAGAAGAGAGTTTGTATATGGATCATTTCTGCAGAATTTTCTGGGTTTAATCAGATTACATCAAGTCTAAATTGAAGTTCAAAACTCCAATTTATACATGAAAAACATGCAATAAAACTTAACATGCCTGAAATTGAAGTGGCATGAAGTGTAAAATTGAGTGGGAAGATCCAATATTGGATTTTCCCACTTTTAATTTTAAATTCAATTTTAATTCTTCAAAATTTGATTAATTTAATTTAATTAAAATTTGATTTTCAAAAAAATAAAATTCAGTTTTAATTTTAAATTTTGAATTTCAATCAATTCAAATTTTAATTAATCAAATTTATAATTTTGAACCATTTCAAAAATTGAATAAAATTGGATAATTAATTAAACTAATTTTAATTAATTAAATTTAATATCAAATATTAAATATTATATTACACCTCATCTAATATTTAAATCAATATTTAAATATTTTGAACTCTCCAATTTCATTTAATTTCGATAAAATCAAACATTTCAATTTTATCAAATACAATTAACAGAAACCCTAATTGAATTTGAACATTTCAAATTCTAAATTCTAATTTCAAATCTCATCAAATTCACTCAATTCACTAATCCAATTTACAAGTTAATAGGGAGACCTTATGGACCTACAATTCAGCTCCAACGATTTGCATTTAATTGGTTAAACTCTTTAAACCGAATTAATCACTATTCGTTAACTACCAAGACATACCACTATAGCTCGATAGTTGCACTCTCCTCACTGTAGATATATTTTTGTCTATTTTAACTATAATCGATAATTCGATCATTCACAGGTCGTTCGTATTTACAGTTAGGTCAAAATTACCGTTTTATCCTTATAAATACATCTTGCTCCTTAAGCTCCCACTGATCCTCCATTGAACAATTGATTTATAGTCAAACTTATAAATCATGACCCTCTCAATCACGAGAGGGTGAGGCCCCATTGTTCAAGACTAGGCATCAATGCTTAAGAGAACAACCTATCTGCTAACCCTAAGTCGAGTAAGAGTGAAGTCCATCTTGCAAAGCTATATTCCCAGCTATCTATCCGGTCTTATCCCCAAAATGGAAGACCTGTTGAGCAGGATTGTTGGACTACTCTCACCTATGTAGATCAAAGGATAATCCCAAATAAACATGAGTTCACAGTTAGCTCAGGATAAAATCGAGTTACCCTAGGTCATTGAATTTGAAATAGTCAGTTTATAAAGAAAGGTGACTATTTCGAGGTTTGGTCTTGTGCAAACTCATTGCACAAGATGATGTCTCCACATGAATGATTTTTTTATCACATCATTTGTATTAGTATACAAAATGGGTCGCATCCAATAGTGTCACCTACCCAATCTCATCCATATATTTATAGACCATTTTGGTTATATACTAAAACTTGATCCTCTTTTATGTTGTCACATAAAATTAAAGTATTCATATTATAGCCATGAATTTGTTTATTGAATTTTTATAAAAGAATGCAATGTCAACAACAACAACTTATTGAATAAAATACTCAATAATACTTTTATTAATAAATAGAATATGTTAACAATATTTACGAACTGCGAGTTTAGGACATTCCCAACAAATATGACTACCAATGAACGAATGTACTACTAAATAAAACAGTGTGGTCAAATTAATGGCAACTTCGCGCCACTTGAAAAGTAATGGCACCAAACATGCAATTTCCAGTTTCAAACAACATTGAGAATTTAGATGTATATATTCCTCACAGCCCTAGTTGTATGTATTACGAGCAATTAATCGAAGACGATTGTCGATTGATACTAAGTAAAGAATCGAAGTAAGAGGCAGAATATGTTACACTTGCATGAGGACGAGCTAACAAATGATCGATGAAATCTGGAAAATGGAAATCGGAAGATGAATCGTGAGGAAGTAAAAAATAGTGGGTTAAAACGATTGACAAACTGTTTGAAATGGAGTGAATGACCCTATTCAATGTTGTCAATCAGGAATGGAATGATGAGGGTAGTTTTGTCATCTTTTGTTCCACATTTGAAATAAACAGACTCATTCACAATCATATTGCTTTTGAAAAATTACATTGAGTTAAACCCCAATAATCACAATCACACTGTTTATAATTAAGACCCATTTCGATTGGTGGTCTAATTAGAATCAATCCAAATTATATAATTTTTCATTCCAAATAGAGGTGACCTTAAACAAATCTCAAAGAACATTAACCAAAATTATGTTTCAATCCTAAAAAGATTATGTTTTTTTTTAAAAAAGGAAATAAAATAAAGAAAGAAAGAAAAGAAGAAGAAGAATGAAGAATCTGAATCGTACGGCAAGCACTCATCCATCTACTACGCCGCCCAGATCATCATTTGACCTCACTCGCTCCTCGTCATTGCTCTGTCTGATCTTTTCCCAATTCCGGCTCCGACAGATCTCTCCTTCACTCGGACTTTCCCTTCTTCCGCTTCCCCTTTTTTCCAATTCAGGCTCCCAATTTTACTGACGGTACCTTCTTCACAACCCTAAATTTCTCTTTTTTCCCTCATACTATAAGCTTCTTCTCATTCCTTATTTGGTTGATTACAGTCTACGCTTAACTAAACTAGAATGTATTCGAATTAGGAAATTTTCAAGCGTATTTTCAATGCCCCATTTGACAATTGAGTCTGAATTTGCTTTTCTCAATGCAAAGTTTGATTAATCTTTGTTTTCTTTTTTTTAATCTTTCGAAATCTTAGAATTTGAAGAGTTGGTTGGTGCTTTAAAACGATTTCTTGGTAACTTTAGTAACTGGGTTTGCCTCAAATGGGATGCTTGAGTTTTTTCACACCCATTTAAATACTATGTTGTAAACAGACGTTTGTGCATTGTTATTTCTGGAAGTTCGAATGTTTGCTGCCAAGTTTTCGGCTTCCATTATCATCATCTACATCCAAGTGTACCATTTGTTTTAAGGCTTTGATGTTGTTGATACCATACTTTGGAGCTTGAGTAATAATTTGTGATCGAGAAATTTGGGAAAAAGTGCTACTGCAGGGAATTAAAGAAGAAGTTCAAATCGCCACCCCCCATTTGTTGGACCAAAAGAAGAATCAACTTCGACCTGATGATACTGTTTTTGGTTTTAGCATGACTTAGATATGTAGTTTTATTCATATCATATTCAGAATTTTTAGACGCCAGTTTCTAACCCTACAATGTTATGTAATGAAGACACCTGTTGATGGTTAATATCCTAAGTTGGGGTTCTTGGGGAGTTTGAAACTAGGTATTTGATGTGCTCAGTTGTTTCTATATTTAAGGCGTGAGGTTAATTTGAAAGTTTTGGATTCTGAAAGTGTCATAAGTCATAGATACATTATGAATTACTTTTTGGATTCTTTATAGTTTTATTGACCTGTATAATTAATTTGTATGTAATTAGTTAAGTTCCCGGTCTACTTTTACTTGAAGTGTTCTTAGTGTTGTTATGGCATTAACATGTGCCATTGCCACTTTTCATTGATAGGTGATTTCTACCTGGTATGCTGTTTATTCCTGCAGATCAAATTTACAGTTGCTGAGTGGACTTTTTGCTACAGAATTGTCCATTTTATCTCCACTTGATGGGGACCGAGGATTTCATTGCATTGCCAGCTTCTGGTGATTCTGGAAATGAAACTGAAAGTAATGAGTCTCTTAGTTTTCATGAAACAAGAGATTCTCAATCAAGTGTTTTGAAGTGCAAGGACGATGATGCAAGCACGGAGAAGGTTGAGCTTGCAGATGATGTACCGTCGGAAGATATGCATTCCATACCTCAATCTGACCTTATTGATGAAACACAACGTTCTGATTCAGATATGGAAATTGAAGATTTGAATAACCTCCCAGATTTTAATAAGACTAGAAGTAGAAGTGAGAATAATAAAATACTGAGTGAAGCTGAGTACCTGCCAGTCAACTCTGCAGATGAGAATATACTACCAAGCAGTGAGCCCTTGCAGCAGAATGAGCTTCATACGAGATATGAAGATGTTTGTCATGTTGAAAGCAGAAATTTTCAGAAGGATTTGGTTGATAATTCATCCTTCTTGAAAACTGGTTGTCAATTGACTGTAACGAATGGAGTTTCAATTGAGTTCAACAGATTAAACTCTGGAGTTCCCATTGAGAATGGTTTGGCCTCATCCCATCAACATGGAGGCCCCAGTAAGATTCACAAGAGTGATGGTAGTTGGACTTCCCCCCCTGATTCTTTCTCCTTTTATGATTTACTTTCAAAAACTAATAAATGGGCTCTTAAACCTTTTTTTAAAGGCATATCCCATTTTAATTGTGTTAAGTTTTCTTTTTCTACAATTTACAAGGTTCTAATTGTGATACTACAAATTATTTTTCTATGTATCCAGCAATATCAGGTGTTAAAAGACCAAGGATGGCCATGGATGAGCAACAACCTTCAGTGCACATCGTGTATACTTCTTTAACAAGGTTGGCATTGTGCAACTGTTTCTGCAAAAACTAGCCTATTTCTTCAATTTAATAAAAAAATAATTGCTTGTTATAATTGAGAAACATGTATCGTTGCCAAAATGTGTAGAACTTAGTGATATTGATTACATTAGGGTTTTTAAGGGATTAGAGTGCCACCAGTGGTACTGGATAGAAAACTATCATCATTTGAATTTGATACAACCATATGACAATCATTAGTGATACGAAACAATTTTCTGAAATTGATTTGTCATTGAAGCCCATATAAATTTAAAATTGTTAACTGTAATACTGCGTTTTCTCTTATTTGGCATCCCCGTACGATGGTTTCTTCCTTTCCTTCAAAATATGCAATTGTTATACCACGTTTTTTCTTTTAATTTTTAAATTTAATTATCCTATTGGAAGCTGATTCTCTTATTTAAAAAAATTCAAAATGTTGGTTGAACAACTTATACGTTTGAACTTTTTTTATTATTAAAAAAATTCAAATTTAATGTTGGTTGAACAACTTATAAAGAACTATGTTCAATATCAGATTTTGTAAGTTCCTAACTAGATTCAGTTTCTTATTTTCAGAGATAGTAAACAAAAGCTTGATGAATTATTAAAGCAGTGGTCTGAATGGCATGCTCAACGTGGTTCTCTATCACATGTAAGCCTCATTCATTAGTGCTGCTTGGTTTTGCAGCTATATTCTCTGTTTTATTGTTCAAGACGTTGCTTTGTACACTCTTGTGGAATTTAGAATTGACTTTTTTTTTTATCTGATTTTGTTGAATTGTTAAATTGAGGTGTACCCATCTGTACGCGAGTGTTCTGCTGTTAATGTTTTTCTTCACAAATGATATTTTCTAAATTTAAGGTTCGCTATCTTTAGTTATTTTTTGGACAATGTTTTGTTCTTGCCTCAAGTTTCACAAAATGAGGTTATTTTATTATCTTTAACTTCGAATGAAGAAGCAAGCAAGCCACCAATGATTGGCCAGTGTTCAAAGGGCTAAGTTGTAGCCTGTAGGTTGATGAGGTGGTTATCCTCTAACTATTCTTATAGAATAATGAAATTCCTCTGTGGTGTGCCTTATAATTGTTAGAAAAAAACGTGGAGGACAAATATGAAAAATGAGAGATATATTTTCCATTCAACTAAGGATGCCTTTATATAGGCTTACAAACATAACCATAAGAATGCCAATGGTTACAAAAGTCTCATAACTCACATGACTCCTATAACTTAAAAATCACTATTGGTTACAAAAAACTAAAAGTTACAAAACCCAAAAGTCACACTAAATGCCACAAATAAAGTTTAATAATGACAAACGTTTCAACACCCCCTCTTAAACTTGATTTGTTACACCAAGTAAACTCCTCATTTTGATAAAAGTCTCAACTTGAGGGGCTTTGTGAAAATGTCCACCGCTTGGTCTTGTGACTTGATATATTTGAGTTCCACTTCTTTCTTCGTAATGCAATCCCGAATATAGTGAAATCGGGTATTAATGTGCTTGCTCCTCCCATGAAATACCGGATTTTTGGCTAAGGCAATGACCGATTTGTTGTCAATAAAAATCTCCATTGGACCTTCCATTTGAAACTTCAGCTCCTTCACTAAGTTTCTTAGCCAAATTGCATGACATACACATGAAGTTGCTGCGACGTACTCTGCCTCGCATGTTGATAATGTGACTATGGGTTGCTTTTTTGACATCCATGTGGACGCCGTTTCACCAATAAAAAACACAAACCCCGTAGTGCTCTTTCGATCATCCAAATCACTACTCCAATCACTATCACAATAACCAACAATATCAAAATTGCTAGAAGAGACATAGGAAAGACCATACCCAATCGTCCCTTTGATGTAGCGAAGTATCCTTTTTGCCATTTTGCAATGTGTTGTTGTCGGTTCCTCCATAAATCGACTAATAATTCCAACCAAATAAAGAATATCTGGTCTTGTACATGTCAAGTATCTCAAACTTTCAACCAAGCTTTTGAAATATGTAGAATTTACCTTCTCTCCTCCATCTTTCTAGGTGATTTTGACTCCACATTCCATCGGTGTTCCAACTGGATTAGCATCATTCATATTGAACTTCTTGAGCACTTCTTTAGCCTAGCCCTCTTGGGATATAAAAATCCCATCTTCACCTTGTTTGACCTCGATCCCAATATAGTAACTCGTGAGACCAATGTTCGTCATTTCAAACTTCTTTGTCATCTCTCTTTTGAACTCATCAAACATGCTAGGATTGTTTCCAGTAAATACTAAATCATCAACATATAAACAAATGATTAGTATGCTTTCACCTTGCATTTTGATGTAGAGGGCATGCTCATAAAGACACTTCATATACTTCTTCTCTTGAAAGTACTTGTCAATTTTCGAATTCCATGCTCTTGGTGCTTGCTTTAAACCATAAAGTACCTTCTTCAATCGAAGCACTTTATCTTCTTCACCCTTGACTTCATAACCCAATGGTTGTTCCACATAGACCTCTTCCTCAAGAATTCCGTTCAAGAATGCCGATTTGACATCCATTTGATGTATCTTCCAATGATTATGGGCTGCCAAAGCAATAATCAAACGAATAGTTTCAAACAACAGGGGCAAATACCTCATCATAGTCGATGTCATGTCGTTGGCTATACCCTTTCACCCCTAGTCTCGCCTTGTGCCTCTCAACATCGCCATTGACTTTTCTCTTTGTCTTGTATACCCACTTCACTCTGATCGGTTTGTGCCCTTTTGGAAGCTTGGTCAAGTCCCATGTGTCATTTTTCTTTATCGCTCGAATTTCTTCATCCATTGCATCCTTCCATTTCTTGCTTGCAATGGCTTCTTGGAAACTAATAGGCTCACTATCACCAAAAAGACAATAGAGAATTATGTCATTTTAATTTTCATTTACCTCATTAAGTTCCCGTAGACTTCAAGTTCCTCTTGGGCCAATTTCGTTCTCCGAATCGCTGGATGAACCTTCCGATGATGATCAATCGGTCGAATGAGGTGGCACTGAAATGGACAAACCTTCACCCATTTCATCCTTGGTCGGCTCATTTTCATCGTCTTCTTCAAAATATGGAAGGAAATCATACTCCTCCTTTTGTATATTCCAATCCCAAGAGGCTTCCTCATCAAAAACAACATCACGACTAATAATTACCTTCCCATTCAAAGGATTGTAAAGACGATAACCCTTTGAACTTGCATCATAACCGATGAAAATGAGTTTCTCGCTTCGATCATCGAGCTTGGTCCTTTTTTTCTTCCAACACATGAGCATATGCAACACTCCCAAACACCTTGAAGTGACCAATCCCGGGCTTTCTTCCGTTCCATGCTTCTTGAGGCATCTTGTCAAGCACACTTTTGGTTGGTGCTCGATTTGTCAAATAAACCGCACAAGCTACGGCCTCCGCCCAAAATTCCCTCGGCATCTTCTTTGTCTTTATCATGCTTCTTGCCATGTTCAAGATTGTCCGATTCTTCCTCTCCACCACGCCATTTTGTTGCGGTGTCCAAATTGTTTGAACTCATTTGATGTGAATTCACCACCTCGATCGGTTCTCATGGCCTTGATTGTAAGCTTGCTTTCATTCTCCACACGTGCCTTAAATCTCTTGAAGATTTCAAATACTTCTGATTTTTCCTTCAAAAAGTACACCCATTTTTTTCTAGAAAAATCATCAATAAAGAGAAAGAAATATTTACTTTTACCATGAGACTCTGGTTTGATCTTTCCACACACATCGGCATGGATGAGTTCTAAAGGCTTCTTTGCTCTTGTCATAGACTCCTTCGGAAAACTACTTCGATGATGTTTGCCAAGCAAACACCCTTCACACACTTGGTTTGGCTTGTGAATGTGTGGTAAACCTCACACCATCTTCTTCTTCGACAAATCTTCTAGACTTCCAAAATTGAGGTACCCGAACCGTAGATGCCATAGCCAAGAGAGATCTTCATAACACGTTTTCAAGCATTTTGGAACATCATTACATATATTCAAAGGAAACATTCAGTTTTTGGTCATGGAGACTTTCGCAATAAGTCTCTCATGATTATCTCTCAAATACAAACAATTGTTTTTCATTTGAACTTCAAAACCTTTCTCTAACAATTGTCCTACACTCAATATATTGTTTTTTACATTGGGAATGTAATAAACATTTGTGATATATTGATTTTCTCCATTTTTTAACCGAATGAGAATTTTACCTATTCCTTTGATGGCGGCCAAAGAATTGTCTCCAAAGGCAATATTACCTTTCTCCATCTCGTTCAACTCTATAAACATCTCGCGTTTTCCACACATGTGATTCGAGGCTCCTGTGTCAAGATACCACATACTATCTTGACTCTCTTTTTCTCCCTTTGAAACCATAAATAAGGTTCCATTCTCCTCTGCATAATTGGATTGCCCTTGATGGGCTTTTGATGTGCTAGCGGTTGATCGGTCCTGATACTTTCGATCGATCGACTCTGTTTGAGATGAGTAACACTCATTCGCATAATGTCCATATTTGTTACAATTATAACATTTTACCTGAGATTTCTCTCTCCCGGACCTTCCACCACGTCTTCCACGACCTCGGCCTCCTCTTCCTCGAGGATTCAGACGAGTTTTGAGAAACATTGGTGTTGGCTTCACCTCTTTCACCATGGCCTCGATCACCACGACCTCTTCCACGTCCACGACTATTCTTTTCCTTGATTTTGAGTTGGAGAAGTTGTTCAACGGTCTCTGTTTGCTTCATCCTCCTTTTCTTTTTCTCCTCATAGGCTTGTAACGAGCCTATAAATTGTTCAATTGTCATGTTCTCGAGATCCTGTGTCTCCTCGATCGTCGTGGCGATAATCTCGAACTTTGTATTTAGGCTTCGTAGAACCTTCTCCATGACACGAACATCGGTGATTTCTTCACCATTCCGTCTCAATTGGTTGACGACAACCATTACTTTTGTACGATATTCCGCTATCACCTCTGTCTCCTTTATTTGTAACGATTCAAACTCACCACGTAAGGTCTGCAACCGTACCTTTTTCACACAATCGGCTCCTCTATGAGTCGATTGGAGCTTGTCCCATGCCGCCTTTGACGTCTTCGCATTGGCGATGGTCTCAAACGTATCTTTGTCCACCGATTGATACAAGATATAAAAGGCCTTCTTGTCCTTCTTTCTTGTCTCCTTTAACCCATCTCTTTGCGCTTGATTGGCTCCAGCTTCTACCTCTTGGAAACCGTTCTCCACGATCTCCCACACGTCTTGTGTTTGTGCTCCTAGCAACGCTTTTATCTTGATGCTCCAATTGTCATAGTTGAGCTTGGTAAGCATTGGTAGTTAAAGTGAACCTATCCCACTGTTGGCCATTTTTCTCTCAATATTCTCTACTAGCTCTGATACCACTATGTTAGAAAAAACGTGGACAAATATGAAAAATGAGAGATATATTTTCCATTGAACTAAGGATGCCTTTATATAGGCTTACAAACATAACCATAGGAATGCCAATGGTTACAAAAGTCTCATAACTCACATAACCCCTATAACTTAAAAATGTCATCAAATGCTCATAACTCACGTAACTCCTATAACTTAAAAATCACTATTGATTACAAAAAAACTAAAAGTTACAAAACCCAAAAGTCACACTAAATGCCACAAATAAAGTTTAATAATGACAAACGTTTCAACAATAATTACTGTGTATGGGGTTGTCATCTGTTCATATAAGATCAATGGCGTGGTAGTGAGATAACACTGGCTCTGGGCATTCATAATTCTAGTAAACTACTTTATCTTTGCTTGGCTGACCTCATCCAAGTGATCAAGCGATGGAAGCAAAACTCTTATGGAGATCATGTAATACTGATTGGCATAATATGTTTTTTCTAAGGATTCCAAGGTGTAGCTAAGTCTAGGAAGGACTGGTTTCTCAACTGCCTGGATGCTTGTAAAATAAACTATCACGTTAATTTGAACGGAAGTGATACTATTAGAGTGTTTATTGTGGACAACGAACTCCTGATTGAGTGTGATGTGTGAAGACCATGTATGCTGTTTGGACAATTAACTTAAACATCAGGGGTGAATTAGATTTTACAATGGTAATCGTTTGTATTACTGGACCTTATTTTCTAGTGTGTAGTGTTCCCTTCTCAAATCCCTTTTTCTTTTTAACATTTCTTGAAAGTTTGGTACTTTTTTTTTCTTTTTAACGTTTCTTGAAAATTTCGTACCTTTTTTCTTTTTAACATTTCTTGAAAATTCCGTATAAAGCCCTTGCAGTGGGTAAAAAATGTGTTCTCCTTTTGTTCATTGGATGAGTACTTTTTCTGTCCTTCTCTGTGTGTTGGGGGAGGGGAGCGGGGTGGAGGTGAAGTAGCTAATTGAACTTGCCTGTTTCTCTGTTCAGGATGATAAAGACTCTGAAAACCTAGAATCTGGAGAAGAGACCTTCTTCCCTGCTCTCTGTGTCGGCACAAAGAAGACTTCAGCAGTGGTGACTTTCCTGTCTTTTTGTCCATAAATGTATATATTTGAAATTGTTGACCTATGTTTATCTCAATTTGAGTGGCTTTTCTATTTTTGGGTTTAGTTAGCAGCAGTTGTCATTGGCCTTGGATCATTGTTTCCTGTTCTTTTACTTAGCTTCTACTTGTATCTTTTTTGGTAAATCTTAAGTTAAGAGGAAAAGTTACAATTTGGCCTTCTCTTTTTCATTTTTTTCTACTTATTATCTTTTGTGGTAAATCTTAAGTTAAGAGGAAAAGTTACAATTTGGCCTTCTCTTTTTCATTTTTTTTATCCACCCCATGTGGGAAAAAATATAGCAGTTCTTCTTGGAGCTCAATATTCAAAACTTGGTTTGTGTTTGCATGACCACAGACCATCGTGTTAGAAAATTTGGATTACTGGTAGCAATTAAAAGCAGGTGTATATTTGGCAAACTATGCCAGTTGGTTTGCTCTTAGTTAACATGTGAGCAGTATGTGGAAGCAAAGAAACTGAAAACTTTGTGGACCAATTGGTGTATGACTTGACTACACATAAAGCTAATGCAATTAACAACATGAGGACGTTTCGATTCACAATATGAAAACATGTTGATAGACTTTCTTTTTGTTTACCTTATTATCCTTTATTCAGTCTGATGCTGGAGGCAAAAACTAAACCTATTTTCCCTTTATGGTTCTTTCTATTATTGTATTTTGCATTAAAGAATTTGTGAATCCTTTATTAGTTTTTTTTCCTCCCTTGTTTTCTTAGCTACTTTCTGTGTTTCCTTCTTAATTATTGTTTAACTGCAGACTTTCTGGATTGACAACCAAAGAAGTGAACAGCAGCAGAATTTTGTTCCTATAGATGATAATTCTGTGCCACTATATGATCGGGGATTCACTTTGGGATTGACTTCAGCCAGTGATTCGAGTAATGTGGAAGGGTAAGTACTCTTTGTTTGCCACAGTCTGATGAAATATTTTAGTGGGTCACCCTTCCTAGTTTTGAACTATTGCATGTAAATTCAGGATAAATAGTGGTAGAACTTTTGCTAAACGTAGAGGATTTCATATTAGAAAGATGCAGAGACTTCACAATCTTTAAAAGATACACGAGACTTCACAATCTTTAAAAGATACATGGGCTATGGGCTACTCTTCCCATCGCTAATTGGTTTAAGATGGAATCTCATGTTACGAGTTATCTAATGTGGTAACAACCCATGAAGCCTAAACAAGTATTTGTCCAAATTAAACGAAGTAGTATCCCACCCAAGAATGGTGTACCCAAAAAGGCTATCTTGAGGGGACATGTTGAAGATCTTGTATTGGAAAGATGGAGACCTCACAATCTTTAAAAGATATATGGTCTACTCCCATTACAATGGGTTTTGAGCATTAGTCTCTTTTCTTTATATCAATGAAATTTGTTTCCGTTAAAAAAAAAAAAAGTCTCTTTCTTCCAATATATGTTGAATTCCACCAAAGGGTCTGTTTATCTTGTAGTTTTAATTTGTTCAGATAGTTCGGCAGAGTTGCCTTTGAGAGTAATCGTGGTTCAATTAAGTTCTTCTTTCTTTTTTACAAGTTACAAAAAGGTTATGTTTGTTATTACGTAGTCTCTTGCAACTTGTGTGTGGTTGAATATCAAACTCAACATCAGGAAGCTCTTGCAATCTGTATTAACATTGTTATCTCAGCCTCTATTGGTGGCAGCAATTTTTGAGCCATTGGCGGCCTAAGAAAAAACACTGTTCAATTGGTGCAACCTTACATAAAATTCCTAGAAAACTCAAAAGTAAATCTTTATCCAATTTCAAAGTTCCCGAGTTCTTCACTACAAGTATGAGATGCTATTGGCAGTGCACTAAGCAATTAGTTGAAAGTGAATTATTACAAAACAGTAAGCTGAAAAGTAATTAAGAAACTGCCCCATAGTTCGCTAAGTCTTTTATTTTTCCCATTAATAGGATGGTTCCCAACCATTCAAAGAAGGGAATGGATTCTCTCTTTAGGTCTTTCCTCACTGTTCGCCTCCCATCCTCTCTTCTTGCCTCTTCCCTGTAGTGTTTAATAAGGGCCGATTGTCTCACATTTTTCTCTTTAGGTAACTTTTTTCTTTCTAAAAATAGTTTAATTTTTTATTTTGGAGAACCATACTTTTCATTAAGCAAGTGAAAGATACAAGTGGCAAGTGTACAATGGCTTTTTTTGTATTGGTAGTGGCTTGGTTCCTCTTGGTTTGCTGTCTTTCGCTAATGTGGCACCTTTTTGATACTTCATTTTGATCCTCTCGTTAGTGTTGACGATCCCAAACCCCAAACCCAAGGATCAAAAGAAGAAACTCATTTTTAGGGACTTTTCTCTTATATAACTTTCTTGGAATGCTGGTTGGAGTAGCGCAGTAGCCAAGTGTCAGTGTGAAAAGGGTTGAATAAATCTCCCAGACACTTGGAGCTTCAAATCCTTTGATCCACATACTGATGAAGGTCTCCTATCTAGGCAACCCATTGGTAGAGATCCATCAAATATTGATTTCTTTATGCCTAATTATAAAATGCCTTGTACTGATGGTTCTATTTAAGAGCAATATTCATAAATATGTTGCTTAGAGTGCAATTAGTGGATGTCATTTAGTATTTCTCTTCATTTTCTGCTGTTGCCTGGTAATCAGGTAATCGGGATCCACCATATGAAGTTTGACGGATTAGAAAATCCTCCCAAATGCCACACAAGGAACACTTGCATTAGTCTTGCAGCGAATTTATGGCTGATTAAAATACTTGTTATCTTTTTTAGTGACTCAGAGACTAATTTACACTTTTAATTTCAATTGATGATTCAAGTTAACAGCAGGGGCCAAGCAAAGAGAAAGAGGCATCTTTATATTAAAAATGAAATCCAGTCCTTGATTTCCTTGTTTTTCATTGCAATGGAAATGAAAGGAATCTTCATAATAGCTCTTATCTTTTTAGTTTGGCAAAGAACGTAAATATTAATACAGGCATATACTTTTTTTTTTTTGGGAAGGAATACAGGCATATACTTGGTTTTGCTAGTTTATGTGCCTTTCCATTAGTGCCTGCTTTGTTACTACAACAATTTGAACAAGTTTTTTTTATAATTTTCTTTTAAAATTTTCTAGAGGCCAGAAGATAATTGATGATGCTAGCCGTTGTTTCAATTGTGGTTCTTATAATCATTCCTTAAAGGATTGTCGAAAGCCTCGAGATAATGCTGCTGTTAATAATGCTCGCAACAAGTATAAAAAACAGCATAGTTCTGGCTCCCGCAATTCAACTCGATATTATCAGAATTCTCGTGGAGGGAAATATGATGATTTGAGGCCAGGAGCTCTTGATCCTGAAACACGGCAACTGTTAGGTCTCAAGGTATTATAGCTATCTTGTTCTTGAGAATGATTTCATTCATGGCTTGCAAATAATAAAGCAAATAGAAATTTAAAACTGAACGCAGCATCACAATTAGTAACTTGGACTTCAATTTGGTTGCATTTGTTTGCATATTTTGTCTCCCAAGAGCATATTGAGGACAGCTTGCATTTTGCGAGCCTTGTTTGGGATTCTTTTTCCAAACGCGTTTGACATGATATGTGCTCGTCACAAAGATGTTAGAGATATGATCGAGGAGATCCTCAATCCGCTGTTTGGAGAGAGGGGCCGTTTTCTTTGGCGTGCTAGTGTTTGTGCTATTATTTGGGTGCTGTGGGGTGAGAGGAATAGCAGGGTGTTTAGGGGGATTGAGAGGGATGCTAGAGAAATATAGTCTCTTGTTCGTTTTCATGCCTCTCACTGGGCTTCAATTCGAAGGCTTTTTGTAATTATCTTCTAGACATGATTTTGTACCGTTGGAGTCTCTTCTCGGAGAGGGAGTCTCCCTTTTTTGTGGGCTTGGTCATTTATCATCACAAAGAAAAACAAATGGGCCCTATCACATCACATCGATAGATTATAAATCGAATATTATTGATAAGCAATTATTCACTCAATGGAATCCGTTGTTGGACTTTTCTCTATGAAAGTAACAGCTTGCGTTTTTCTCAGCTCATGGTTTTCGTAGAAATTTGTTGTTAGTGTAACAGAATACTCCTATAGAAGAAGGGCAAAACGTGCATAGCCATTTGAAGTTCTGAACTGGCAATTTAATATAATTTGAAAGTCGTCAAATGATGTAGATTTACACCTTTCTGAGTTTCTATTCTCTTTTGTCTTGCTGATGGTTTGTCCTTTTGGATATTAGGAGTTTCCTACTGATTATGGAAAATTATGAATTCCAAATTTGGGGAATTAATTTATCTCTTGGTCTGTTTGGCTCTTGACTGTCATCTGCCACAAATAAACAGTCATTTTGGATTTAAATAGATTCAAATAAAAGTTTAGAATTAATGAAGATTGGCCTATGTTTTGAAAATCAAATGCATAATTCAGTCATTATTTTGGATTTAAATAGATTCAAATAAAAGTTTAGAATTAATGAAGATTGGCCTATGTTTTGAAAATCAAATGCATAATTCAGTCATTATTTTACAAATAGCAAATTTTGATTTACTTACAAACTTCACGAGAATTCGTATGTGGCTAAAGTTTTGATATTCTTTTCACCATTCAGGAGCTTGATCCGCCCCCTTGGCTTAACAGAATGCGAGAGTTGGGATACCCACCGGGATATTTAGGTAATTACATTACGTTATTGTTATTTGTGTGCTTTCTCTTCACTAATATAGCCATTTTAATTGTTTCAAAATCACTTCCGTACATGTCCTGAATCTAGTTCAAATTTTTTATGGTAAAAAGAATTGCCTGCTAGAAAAATTATTACTTTAACCATTATAAAAAAACAAAAAAAGAAGAGAGAAATCTATTATTATCTAAGATATCTATTCTGTAGTGTTCTGTTCACTATTTAATAGCAGTAAAAAAACGTATTTATCTTTCAGATCCGGAAGATGAGGATCAGCCATCAGGGATTACTATATATGCTGATGAGAAGACCGATGAACAAGAAGATGGGGAAATTACTGAGGCAGAGTACCGTAAACCAAGAAAGAAAATGAGTGTCGGATTCCCTGGCATAAATGCTCCCATCCCAGAAAATGCAGATGAAAGACTCTGGGCCCCCGAACCTTCGAGTCCAGGTCTCCCTCGAAATCGGTCGAACCAGCGCTTGAACCATTACACAGAATATGATGCAAGAGGAAATGATCACCATCAACAACGATGGTCCCGGGATTACAGAGACGACAGACCACCCGGTGTTGACTCGGTAAAAAGTCCTCCCACATTCACTCCAAGATATGGTAGTCATGATTTTAGTTATGACTCTCAAACTCCAAGAGGTAATTTTTCAACATCAAGGAGCCCTAATTTGGGGAGGCCCCATTCAGATAGAGGTAGAAGAAGCCCACTGCTTGATGATGATTACTCAAGATATGGCTCTTCTTACAGTTCTTCCCTGTTTTCACCACCAAGAAGACGCTAATATTTGGAGATTAACAGCCTTTGTAGAAACAAAAACATTCTGAATGAGTTGAGGCTGTGAAATAATATTTATTTCAAAGCTGGTGAAGAATATTATTAACTTTGCAGATGACGGACGAGAGATAGAAGCCTCTGTATAAAAGAATCATAGTTTGGTGTATCTGAATTATTAGTTGATGAATTTGCACCTTCTGTTGTATATTATGAGTTATTCACTTTAGAAGTTTTTCAGCAGTAGAGCTAAGAGATCAGTGAATATTTTAGAGTGATTCTTGAGTTCGAGTCGAAGAAGCAAGGTCGCTCAATCATTATTAAGGAATTTGATTGACTGGCTGAACAATACGTCAGATCAGAAGAAAATGTTGTTTGTATGACTAATATGATTTTAGGTCAAGGAAAACACTAGGATTGTTTATTTCATTGGGAAAAAAAAGAGTGGATTTTTGTATAATCAAAAGAATAATTTGTAGTATCATTTATCTTATTTTGTTGTTTTCAGGTGGATCTTCAATTATCCTGTCAGGGGTTCTTGATGAAGCAACTCATCATCAGCGAGGCACAAATGGGAGAAAAGTCGATCATCAGGACAAGAGTATAATTGTTTTGGTTTCAGTATTAACTCTTCCTATTTTAAGAAATGTAAGAATGCATTTAGTAAGCAATCTACATTACGTTTTATTTTCAGATCCAATGAGTTCGGTGCAAGCATTTTAGATTATGTTTTAAAAATTGTTTTCAGATTCTGTGATCAAACAAAATTTTGAAAACATCATTTTTATGTTTTCCTTGTGTACCCAGATTTTGAAATTGAAATTTAAAATATATAATTATATTAAAAAGAATAAAATCAATAATAAATATAGTATTTTATGTATAAACTCAATTACTTATATAAAATTAGAACATGTATTATATAACATAGTATATATTACATGATAGTACAAAATAATTATTATTATATAAAAATTTCAATATAAAACAAATTCATAAATTAATTTAGTGATAGCCAACAATAGTGCTCAATTGGCATGTATTGAGGACTAAGAGGTTCGTGGTTTAAATCTCACCTCCAAATTTGTACTAAAAATTGATTTAGGAGAGTATATTCAAACTAATATTTAGCCCTTCGAGTCTACCCACCCCCAAATTTATATTAGAACTTAATTTAATAATGGTTTATATTCAACCTAATAATTAATAAACTATAATTAGTTTTACAATTTAGTTTTAATATTTGGTATAAAGATTTTTTTTTATTATTATTATCTTCCCCTTTCCCTCGGGCTTCTTTGTCCTCTTCTACTGTCAAGACTGC
This sequence comes from Benincasa hispida, assembly GCF_027475165.1. Lineage (NCBI taxonomy): Eukaryota > Viridiplantae > Streptophyta > Magnoliopsida > Cucurbitales > Cucurbitaceae > Benincasa > Benincasa hispida. The sequence continues at coordinate 611,935 of NC_143483.1, forward strand.
TTCGTTGTTTCATCTTGTATTTGGGTTTTTGTCGTCATTATTGTGATCTTTAGATATTTCATCTATCGATGAAATGATTTCTAAACAAAAGAAAAATCATCGTTATATTATCATTTAATCTAATATCCACTCGTCAAATGTTACTCTCTAACCTATACAATTTGAAATCATACTCATTTTACATACTAGTATTGAGTACATTGCCCTTAATTTGTTAAAAATGTAATAAAGATAAGAACTAAAACTGTAGGGTTTTTTTTTTTTTTTTTTAAGTTCAAAGACTATTTTGAAGTTTAAAGACAAAATAGCATAAATTTGGAATAGAAGGCCCAAGACAATCATTTTAAAAGTTAAAAAAGAATTATGTGCTATGAGCAGGATTTCCTGTAGTTTTAATTTAAAAAGCTGGTAAATGATGAACATACAGAACTCTCTTCACTTTTTAACCATTCAAAAGAGGGAAAACAATTACACAAAGCATCGTACTTGCTTGTTGCCCAAAGTATAATTCACTTTTGAATCTCCTAATCATAACGTCGTCTTTCCAATCAAACAATTGTAACAGAAAGTAAGCACGAGACTGCATCAGATGAGAGAGAAGCAAAGAAGAGAGTAAAATGTTAAATATATTATCTTCAAAAACCGACTACCAAACACATTTATTGCAGAATAGTGAGAGATAGAATCAATAAGTTAAAACAATCATTCAAGAACTAACAAAGCTGCAAACATTTTGATACAAACAAATTTTGATGAGTAGCCGAGAATCCACGGTCAGCGGCTACTGCAACGTCAAATATCTAGCTAAGGACAAGGACCGTCGTCAAGAAGAAAAAAAAAATACATATATAAAATGGCTGGATAATCCTGAATCCTAAAAGAAAAAGAGGGGAAACAAAAAGCAAATCCCTCTGGCCTGATGAACAATTCATGGTTCTAACTACATTTGAATTCTTGTTACACATCTAAACCTTCTCTCTACCATTAATCAATACTACACAAGTTGACCCCCCACTTAGCGATCAACAGTCAACATTATTGAGAAGGGTTTAGTAATGGTCACGTTGTGAAAAAGGTCCAGAGCTTCTTCCCTATTGAAACTTCACCTGGATGTTCTGACTCTTCATCATCATCCTCATCTTCATTTTCAACTTCCTCACAAGACTCACTTCTGTATTCGCTGCGACCCCCATACTTGCTTGCGTTTTCAGGTGATCCATTCACTTCCTCACTCAGAGATACCATATCAATTGAGATTTTCGACGTGCCAGCAATACCATCATCTTGATTATCTCCAACTGTACCACACTGCACACAATAAAAGACCATGACATTAACGTATCAATCACCAGAGTTTAATCAACATTCACATTGCTGCATCATGGACCATGATAGACACAACATTGAATGTAGGAGGGAAGGTCAAAACCATCCGAAGTTGAGACATAAAAAAAATAATTAAATAAAATAACACACCCCGTCTCCTATTCAGAGTTAAGACAAACATTAAAATAAATACAGTTATAAAATCATGAAGCTCAACTAGAAATTAGGATTAAACCGTACCCTTACAAGGTGAGTACTTCCAGCATTGTCGCTAGCAACCCCCATTGATGGTGTAGGACGAACTCTTGAATAGTGAGCGTCTTCCTCTGTACGATTCACAGGAGCATCTTCTTCATTTTCTTTACTAACGTTAGAAGGGTCTTTAGAAGCACCTACACTAAATAAGTAGCAAAAAAAAATCAGATTAAGATAAATCATAACTTGGCTGAAAATTTATCACGAAATTAAAATTAGAAAGTGATTCTTCAAAGGGTTGGGTTGGGAGACAAATGCGGGTGCCAGTAACCACGCACATGCTCCGCACGCTTATATTTCATTTCTCTCTTTTTCATAATAATTTTTATCCATATAGACTGAAGGGCCATGGGAAGGGTGACGTAGTGTAACAACCTATGCCTCAGTTATTTTTACCCCAGTTTTCCCAACCTTAACGATCAGAATCTTACACTTTAGTCCGCCGGAGATTGTATCGTTTTTCAGGAACTGCAGCTGGGACAGCCCTCTGTCGTCTTTTCCGTGGTTGGCCTTCCACAACACTGCCAGAGCGTACCTCACTGTCATCGTTATCATTCTCACCCATAATTTGAGATGAATTAGCACGTGTCCTCTTCCGTAAATTCCTTTGTCTGCCCTTGCCAGCAAGACTAGATTCATCACGACTCTCATTATTCAGCTGACTAGAATCCTCAGCAGCATTTCCATTTGGATAATCAACTTGTTGAGTTTCCTGAAGCTCCCCAATAATAGCCTTAGCATCTTCAACAACTGCCTTAACAGACCGAGTTCTATTGATTTTAGGCTGTCCTCTCTTGGGACGTGGTTTTCGCTGCTTCTCCCTTGCATCAGAAGGTCGGGAATCAACTGCAATTTCTGGTGCCTTACTATTAATGTTACTTAGATTATCAGTTGAAAAGTTCTGACTCGGTTCTACTTCCCTACCACTAACATCAGACTGAATTCTCTTGTCATCAAGAGAATCACTTGCAATTGCAAGAGATAATTCTGCCTCATCTTCACCTGCAGACATTCTCTTGGAGGGTTCTGCCAGATCATCATGTTCATCTGATGCTGGTGCTGGCGCTTCATCATCCTGTTTCTCAAATGCTGGAGATGCAATCTTTTTACCTGGGGAGAACCTAAAAATCTTAGAAGTGCACTTACGAAGCCAAGAAATGGTTCCAGCAGATATAGGAGATTTTTGACCAGCTATGCCTGGAGTCTGTTCACCATTTCGCACATCAGAAATACCCAGATTTCCACCAGGAGATACCTGGAGTCCTTGAATCTCCATATATCTGTCAGGCAGTCCAAGGACATAAGCATTTTCAATACCATCCAAAGATTGTAAATCTGAAAGCACAAACTCAGATGCTATTTCCCCACAGTTCTTGCAGGTCATGTGTTTGTCAACATATGAAATAAATCGATCTCTCTCCGCAACAAGTCGTTCTCGCTGGTCTTTCAACTTGTTGCTTAGTTCAAAAAGCTCTTCAATGTCCTTGCGTATTTCAATTCTCTGCCTTTCCAAATGTTCTTTATTAGCTTCAGCTTCCTGCTTTTCTTTCTCAGTTTTAAGTCTCTCAAGTTTCAGCTCGTCCATTTCTCTTCTAGCAACATCTCTCAAAAACTTAATATTCTCCAATTCTCTCTCCTTCTCTTCCTTGAATGACTTCTCTTTCTCACGGAATTCTCTTTCCATTTCTTCCACCCGAATCTGCATGGCAGATTCAAGCTCTCTTTTCTGTAGTTCAAAATCATGCATCATTTTACTTCTCTCACTTTGAGCTTTTTCGGCAACGGCTGATTTCTCATGCTCCATGCTAGCTGCAAAGGATTCTTGAGCTAACTTCAGATTGTCCTGCTCTCTATGGATATAAGCTTCAGTTTCTGTTCTCTCATTTTTCAACCTTTCCTCCTCGGAGAATATCCTTTTTTCAAATTCTTCCTTTTGCAGTAAAAGATTCTTCTGCTCTTTCTCAACCTGAACTCTTTTTTCATCCAGCTCTTCCCATTCTCTTTCAAAAGTTTCTTTCTGTTGCTTCAAATCCTCTGCTTCCTTCAGTAGTAGTTCTTTTTGTTGCCTATATTTCTCTATCTCTTGTTTCAATTCTGACTGCAAACGGAGAAAATCAGACCTTTCTGTCTCACTCACTTTAAGACTTTCCCTCTCTTCATGTAATTTCAACAGTTGTGCTTCATTCTCGGCTCTAATCTTCTCCACTTCAGCCTTTAAACTGATCAGATCCTCTTTATCAGCAAGCAATAGTTTCTTCTCTGCCTCAAGATTCTTTTCCTCGGATTTCATAGACTTCTCTCTTTGTTTCAAAGCTTTGAACTTCGTATCATAGTCTGCCTCTTTCTCCTTGAATTTCTCTGTTCTCTTTTCCAGTGCCTGCTCTCTTTTCCCAACCTTTTCCTCCATGTGCTTGATTTCAGCTTCCTTTTTCTCTACTTCAGACACTTTGTTTTTCAATTCTTCATCCAAAGATTTTCTCTTTTGATCAATTTCTAGCTCAAACTCAACCTTCTTTGCATCTAGAATGGCATTATGTTCATCGAGAAGCTTTTGAATCTCAACCTGTTGACATCGGATTGGGTAAAATAAATAAATATATAAATAAATAACTAGACTATTTAAAAGGTAGGTGCTGAATTTCTTTGGAAATAAAATTTGACATCAAAGAAGACACTGAGAAGAGTAAAAAAAAAAGGCAACTCATACCAATTCAGTTGATATCAAACATATAATCAAACTAATCTGAAGAGAATTAAAACCGGTTCTGCAAAATATGAAAACTTCAACAACTATCAATTTTTTATAGGAGATCAACTATTTAATGACTAAAATGAAGATATGACCAGTTTGATTGTAAATGGGATGCATTAAGAAACTGCCATTAAAACTGTGTTCTCAGGTACTATATGGCAAGTGGGTTAAGAAACTTACCCTTTCACGAGCACTGAGCTTTTCCTCCAGCACAAGTAACTCCTTCTCTTTTATCTCTAAGGAAACTTTCAAGGAATCGGATTCCTGCATCCAGAAGAAACTGTAATTTTAAAACCAGTAAATATAATTCTCTGCATATCTGTTGCTTGAAGAAAGATACTCGCCTGCTCTTTCAAAGCTATGTTAGCTAGCCTACTACTTATATCCTCTTCTTTCCTTTTCAGAGCTAAATTAGCAGAGTCAATTTTCTTCTGAAGCTCTTCAAGATCTTTCTCTTTCTGTTTCACCATCCTGTCATTCTCATTTGCCCTCTCCTCTCGCTGATTAAGAATTGTTTGACCCTTGGCAAGTCTCTCTTCTGCATCTTGCAACTTTCTTTCCCATTCCCGCAACTCATCGCGTTGCTTAGACATGGTAGCCTCATGAGCTTCCCGTCTAACAAAAGTCAACATTAAAAACACCATTTTAAACTTATATTTTTTTGGCTCTAGAGAACAGTTACAAGAAGCCAATAAGAATTAAGACAACTATCCAAGAGGAATGCATACTCCGCATTGAAGGATAGACGATCCCTCCTAAGTGCACCTTCCCGAGCCTCCAGATCTTGCAGCTTCCTCTCCACCTCAGAATTCTTCCTGCTCACCTCGGCAAGTTTTGCGTCAGCAGCACGCAGTTTTGCCTCCACTTCCAAAGATTTTTCTTCAATGCTAGCTACTAAAGCATTGGCTTCAGCTAACTTTGAATCACCAGTAAACTTAATTTCAGCATTTTCTGCACGCATCTCATGAAGAGCCTTCTCCAGCTGCATGTCAACATCCCACGTAACAGCAGTTTAATCAAAAAGTAACCCAAGAAAAGAAGACTTGGGAAGATATGCGGGTGGCAAGGAACATTTAATGGAACTAGAGAAGAAAAAGTAGGTTCAAAAAATTCAAGCCCTCAACCTCAAGACCTAGGTTTTACTAAACAGAGAGAAAAGGAGAGAACTTGAATGAAAACCCGCTAATTCAAATGGTCTTAAAGTAAAACAGTAAATATGCATTTTATTAAACTGAATGGAACACTCCTCTTCATATAGTCATCTATCCTAACCAATAAATATGTCAAAAGCAAAACTCGATATAACCCAATCAGTACCTTAAAAACCAGCATTCCAGAAGGCAGAAACCAAGGTATCTCATTTGAATGCCCAAAAAGACTCAAAGACAGTAATATGTCCTAACTGAAACCTACACTACGAAAATATCCAATTTGCAGTTCTGCTGTTATTTAATACACATAATCTCCAAAGTCATACATCGCATAGTCCCATTAACAAGAACCAAATAGCAAACATGCCAGAAGGCAGGAGATTATAATAAGACCTATAAATAAAATCTGTGAGAGGAATGCCAGAGAGAATTAACGATATGTCAGTATCAGTAAACAAGATATAGAAAGCTGGAGCCTTACATCAAGAACGCACTCCTTCTCAACACCCAATGCCTTCTTTAAATTTTCCTCTTGCTTCTCAGCATCAGATATTGCAATCATATGGGCCATTTGTTCTCTTTTGAGAGTGTCTTTTGCGTCAGCCAACGCTTGTTTAAGCTCTTCATATTTTAAAGTCCAATCCTTTTTCTCAATCAAGAGAAGCCCCATGTTGTACTGGTACTCAAACAGCTGTTTAATGAGAATAAATTGGAAAATAGTTAATAACTAAAAACAGTACACCTGTAGCATGGGTATGTAAAACTACACTGCTTCCAAACACTTGGCGCAAAAAGAAAAAAGCTGAGCTTGAAAAATTAAGATACTTGAACAGATCAGGAACTCCATCTTCCACCAAAAACTTTTAAAAAACAGAAACTATTAGCCCATTATACTACATAAACCAACTTAGCAGCATAATCCTATTCTAGGGCCTGCAACTTCCACAATTCACACGCGTTCAACATCTCATTCGATCATTTCCTCTGCTGTAACTGTAATATTGGTTTGCAATTGCTAGCATAAGTCGAGTAAATGACCATAAGAACAAACCACTTCAACTCCGAACGACATTGTGAGCCAGATGCTCCAAACTTATCCAAATTAACGAAAACAATCCACTTAAAGAGGCAAGAACATGAATACTCGACAAAATCGTGAAAAAAATCAACTAACCTCGTTTTCAAGTCTCGAGATCTTCTCAGCCAACCCTTCTTGGTCCAAGGCGGCCGCCTCAGCCGACCCCACAAACATCTCTCCTCCATTTTCAACTAAAGTACCCGAAAGAGGCGTTGCAGTTTCACCAAAAGCAACAGTCTTCCCCTTGATCCCATCACCCCTGCGACTCAAATTAGGAGTAACAGAGTTGGGATTCGAAGCAGAACCGGCTCCAGTCTTCTGGGTCCCGGTTTTAGGCGTGAGGGGCCAACCAGACCAAACCTTCTGCGGCGTAAACATCACGAAACTCTCAACAAAATCAACCTCGGAACTAAACCCAATTCCACAGATCGTGAATTCAACTTCATAAGCATGCGAAAGCCCAAAATTCAGCGGTGGGTGGGTAGAAAAACCCTTGCAACTCCCCAAGAACTACTAACCCCTCAACCCAAACAAACAAAAACACCCACAAGGAGATTTAAACAAGATATGTACCGAATATTCAGTTAGCCCTAACCCAGCGCAATCGGAAGCCACAGAATTCCGTGAAAAAATAAAGAAAAGAAGAAGAAGGAAGTTCCAAAATCAAACGAACTTGAAATCAAACCTATCAAGTTTCTCGTGATTTCCAGTTCTATTAAGAGAACCCTAGGTCGGACGTGAACGGAATTCCCAAATTCAGGCGAAATGAAGATTTGAAATCCGACAACGTCTCACAAATCGAACCGATCCCCCTCCCTCTCTCTCTCTCTCTAATCTTTCTATTTTATCTACAGCCTCCTTTTGTGCGCTTTTTTGCGGACCACTTGTTAATTTCTACGGGCCCCAACCGCAAACTCCACCCCCAAAATTACCATTTTACCCTTACCTTACTCCATACATTATTTGAGCGATTGGAACAATGTAGCTGACAATTTTAAACTCTAAAAAAATTAAGTCCCGTTTGTAAACCTATTTTATCTTTTATTTTTATCTTTTAAAATTAAGTCGGATTTCTTTTTTTCATTTTTTATAACGATTTACATCTTTATATAGTACAGGAGTTGAATTCTTAATCAAATTTTAAAATAATAATAATAATAATTAAAAACTATTTTTTTTCATTTTCAAATTTTGACTTAGTTTTTAAATTATTGGTAAAAGTAAATAACTAAAGAATAAATTGGGAAGTATAGATAGTGTTTATAAGCTTAATTTTAAAAAACAATAGCAAAAAAATTAATTGTTATTAAACGAGGCTTAAAAGATCAAATTTAAATATTGTGTTATTTTTTAGAAAGATTTAATTATCATGCCTTAAACATATATCTAAAGTGAGTTTGGCTCAATAGTATTGATATGACATTTGTACTTGGAGGTCGAAAGTTTAATCTCCTACTCTACTGTCATTGTACTGAAAAAACAGAATTAGGTTAAAATTTGAAGGGCAATTCAAAATAAATTCCTTGCTTAAAAAACACAAAATTAAAAGCATTCTAAATTTATCATGGATGAAAATAAATACTTATTCTACTAACGGGTTAGCCTTAATCATTATTAAGTATCTTACCAATAAAATAAGATAATATAAAAGAAAGAGAGAGAATATATATTTTTATATCTTTCAAATACATACATGCATACTACTAAGTTTGTCCCCCATTAAGTCGTTGGAATCCAAAATGGGAGAGAGAAAATACATATTATTTATATTTGTGGGAAAATAAAAAGTATTTGTCAAACTTTTAATGAGGAAAAAAATTAAGAGAATTAGCTCTCCAAGATCAAGAATTTTTGAAAAAAAACTTCTAATACTACGGTAATGCATATACCTTTTATTTAGCATTAACGATGAATAAAAATATCAATATGAGTTTAGTTCAATAATAATTGACATAAATTTTCTCTCAAGAGATCGAAGGTTGTTGTAGTAATATAGATGATATATAAGTGAGAATTTTTCCTCCACGCCGCCAGGGGCAGTTTGGGAATTTCACAGACGGAAAAAATTTGTATGAAAGACGCCGCTGCCTTTTTCAGTTCGGAGCGTGCGAGTTTCAGTGCATGGTGCGCGCTGACGAAAGTACCCTTGGAGGATAAAATGACCGTTGAGTGAGAAAGGAGTAGTAAATAGAAGGAAAGGTAAGGGGTAAAACAGGAAACGGAGAAATATACACGTGGCAAGTAGAAAAAGGGGGGAAATAAAAGAGAGAAAGAGAATGGGAATTCCACGGTGTACTAAGAGAGAAGGAGTTTGAAAAAAGTTGGAAAAAAAGAGTTATTGAATGGGAAGGAAGATAAGAATTAAGAACAAATCATATAATAAATATATTTTTGTCCCCATGTGATTGCCTTTCTTTTTCATGTTCTTAGCCATCATTCTCCATTTCTCTTTCTTCACTTTTTTTTTTTTTCTAGTTTATGAGTTGGAGTTTGGATGTGCTCAGTCAACTTTATTGTTTAGAAATCTAAATATCTGAGTTTGTTCAATTTCATGAGAATATCGATATCGATCAGAATTTATGTTTTTATATTTTAAAATTTGTTCAATTTTAATCCATTTATTTTTAATACCAAATTTTAATCTGTGTTTTCGATAAATCTTAAATTTAGTCATTCAAAATTAATTTTTATTAAGAGGTATTTTTTAATAAATTTAGAAAACTGGATAAACTATTTATAAATATTATAGAATATCACTATCTATCAGATATAGATCGCGATAGAAAATCTATCAGTGTCTAATAGTAATAAACAGTGACATTTTTGTTATATTTAAAAATATTTTTAGCAGTTTTACCATTTAAATTAATTTTATTTTTATTGATATATAATAAAAATTTTACAATAAAGTAATTGTATGAACTAACTTTAAGATATATTGAAAGTATGTGGACTAAAATCAAACATTTAATTAAAATTGAACAAACTCAAGACATAAGGATAAAAATAGTATTTTAACCTAAATTAAAAAACGATTTCAGGATATTAAAAGCATGTAATATGTATTTAAACATCTAATATTAGGTCTAATTAAGTACGTGAATTTTATGCAAAAAATGCCAATCAGGTCTATGATTTTTTTAAGCATAACGTTAAATAAATTAGACACAAAATCGAGAATTTAGAAATAGTTATAATTTTAAAGTTTTAAAACTTGTTAAACATACAAATGAAAGTTTGTAAATGTATTATTATATTTTTTAAAAAAAATTTAAAAAAATATTAGAGGCAAATTTGGAAGAAATATTAAATTTGTAATTTGACTATTGTTTTTCTATTATCTTTATGGTTTTAAGGGAAATCATTTCTCAAATTAAAAAAATTGAGAAATCAGTTTTAAGGGAAACCTTATATATATAATTTTTCGTGACCAATAATTATATAATTATTTTGTTGGAGAATTTTTAGTTGGGTTTGTGCATTTCATTTTTAATTGGTTATTGTTATTATTATTCTACATATTTTATTGTGGGTTTATTCTATAATCTTTATGGTTCAGCGTGGACGATCTTAGGATTTTTTTTTTCTATTTTCGGACATATAAAAATTAGTCAATTTATTTATAAATATTGTAAAGTATTATTATATATCAGTGATAAATAGTCTATCTGATACAATATTTATCATTCATAAATAATAATATTTTGTTACATTTGAAAACATTTTTAACAACTTTATCAATTAAAATAAGTACTTTTTTTAGTTAAATTTTATGGACCCGGTAAATTTTTTATGAGGCTACAAAAAGTATTTATACTTGTAGTTGTAGAATGGTATCGAATATAATATATTTAGTCATGTAATTAATAATTTTTAAGTTTGAAGTAAGACATTTAGAAAATTTTAATAAAATAAACAATTTTTCTTAAAAGAAGACTTAGCCATGAAGATGCTTTGTCCAAAGTTTGATTTACCTTCATACACACGAATAGTATAGAATCCCAATTAAAAAGCTATTAGTTAAAAATGAATGAAAAAAAAAAAAAAGCTGAAAACAATTACTAGATGCTAATGTTGTACATTTTTCGTGCCAAAATAAATACGAGAATCCTACATCCTATCTGGAAACTATTTAATTTTTTATTTTTGATTTTTAGTTTATGTAAATTAAATATATGAATATTTTGTTATCTATTATTTAGAAATATTCTTAAAATACGAGTAAATTTTAAAAGTTAAAAAAAAGTAATTTTTTAAAAATCAATTTTGTTCTTAGAATATTGCCGGATTCAAGTGTTTAGTATTTAGTCAGGGGATGAAACTATAAATCTTTTTAAAAAATTCAAACACAATTTTCAAAAAACCAAAAAACTAAGCTTGTGTTGTAACTATTTGAGACCTGTTTGTAATAATTTCGTTTTCATTTTTTGTTTTTGAAAATTAAACATATTTTCTCCTTATTTCTTGTAGTTGTTTGCTTATATCTTAAATACAATAATTGGTTTTTAGCCAAATTTTAAAAACAAAAATAAGTTTTTTATTTTTTTAAAAAAACTACTTTTTTAGTTTTCAAAACTTGGTTTGGTTTTTTAAACTATTGGTAAAAAGTAGATAATAAAGAAATTAAACTTTGATGTGAAAGTAATGTCTATAGGTTTTTTTAAAAAAATGGTTACTAATGGGGTTTTGGTTTTTAGTTTTTGAAAATTTAGCCTACAAACATATCGTTCACATCTAATTTTCTTGTTTTATTGCCTACTTCTTACACGTGTTTTAAAAAACGAAGCCAAAATTTGAAAATTAAAAAAAAAGTTTTTAGAATATTGTTTTTGTTTTTTAAATGTGGCTACTAATTCAAATTTTGTACTTAATGCAAACCAGGGTAAAAAAAAAAAGAGAGAATATAAGCTTAATTTTCAAAAACCGAAAACAAAAAACAAAGTCCTCGTTTGGTAACCATTTTCACCATTAAATTTCTTCATTTGTTATATATTTTTTATCAATTGTTTAAAGAACTAAGCAAAAATTTGGAAACTACAAAAGTAGCTTTTAAAAATTTGTTTTGTTTATGTAATTTGGCTAATAATTCAACCATTTTACTTGAAAAAGATACAACTCATAATAAGAAATGATGAGAAAATAGACTTGTTTTAAAAAAAAAAAAACCAAAAATCTAAAATAAAAATCAAAATGATTACTAAACAAAGTCAAAATTATTATTAAACCAAACCTAAATTATGATTAACTATCCTACCATTATAAGTACTAGGATACGAAATTTTTCCTTAAACAAATCCAACAAAAACACAATTTTTTTTTTTAAAAAAAAAAATCCAAATTTCAAGTTATAACTTCAAAACAGCTATTAATTTAAAAAGGCGGAAATTGATTCGGTCAAGAGAGGCAGCTACATATTTTCATTATGTCTCACATTAATTAAAAAAAGTTGACATATCTATGACCCTATTTTAGGTCAAATTAGACGTACTTCACCTCATAATTATGATTATTTATGACCCATTCTATGCATACAAATTTGTCATCCTTAATATTATTCTTTTCTGTAAATTTAAACATCTATATTACGTGTTTATGTATTTCTATTTTTATTTAAAAGTTCATTTTTACAATATACAAAGAGGAAAAATCGAATCTCTCTCATTTTGCGTATTATTAACTTCGAAGAATGGGAGAGCACTCGCAAAATTACCAAATTATTTGTCTGGGTTAAAAAGGTTATACTTTTAGTCATAAAGTTTTCAGTTTGATTTCAATTTAGTCATCCAATTTCAAAATGTTATAATTATGTCTTTGAAATTTGGGTTTTTTTCAACGTAATCCTAAGTTTTAAAATTTATACTTTTGACCTCTATTTTTCACTAAATAGTCATTTATATTAAAATAGTTATAATTAAATTAAATTTTATTATTTTTCATCCATATTAAAATTAAATTCAAAATTTTACTTTATAACTATTTTACATTAATAAATATACACTAACGCCAAAATTGAAATTAAAATATAAAACTTGAAATATTGAGATTAAATTAAAATAAAATTTAAATTCAATAATAAAATAATAACATTTCGAAATATAAGAGTTAAATGGAATATAAACTCAAAACTGAAATTGGAAATGTCAAATTTTGAAATCTACAGACGAATAAAAACCAAATTCAATGGACCAAAATGTTTTCTATTTTAATATAGTCACACAATTTATTAATTTGTATATATTACTTAGTAATCCCATCTTAATTATTATTAATGTTATTATTATTTGCTGCTGTTTAGTTAAGGTTAAATTATACAGGATATGGTGAGATAGAGGTGGAAAATACTTCAATATAAGAAATTTTCTCCAAAACAATAATTAAAAAAATGGCAGCTGTACGATTGTGAAATCATCATTTTAAATTATTTCTATTTATATTACACAACTTTTTTAAAAAAACATTCAACCAGTAATGTCAGAGTCATCGAATCATCAAAATCCAAGCTCAAGAAATAATAACAATAACAATAAAGCCAATAAGATCTTAACACGTGTTCCAAAAACCAGCTTACATAATAGAAATTTGATTAAAATTATATATATATATATATATATATTGATAAATGGGTTGAATAAAATAAGTTAAAATAATTGTTAAAAAAAATTGAAAATTTTCAATGAAAAAGAAAAAGTCAAACTATTTACTAAAATAGTAAAAAGAATATTAGGGACCGATAGAAGTTTATGATTGATAAAGCATAACAGAAATCTCTTAAGTGTCGGTTAGTGATAAAAACATATAGAAATCTAAAATGATTAAATTTTACTATTTTGTGTGAATATATATATATTTGAATATCTCCCAAAAAAAAATATAAAGTAAAACATATATTATTTAGCATAGTATGACAAAGGGTAGATGGATCGAGTTGGATTGAATTGTGGTGTTTTTTGGACCAACCCAAAAAATCGACTTGGTCAATTTAAACACCCAACACATGGTTTCCAATCAAATCCTCAAAATTCGAGTTCAATTGGGTTAGGTTATCAGGTTATTATTATTTTTCTTCTTAATTTAAAATATTTAAATTTATTTATAACCCATCTAATAATTAAAATCTCATAAAACTAATTTCTTATGTAACAAATGTCTATTACGAGCTTTATGCAAAAACGAATATTCTTAAAAGAAAAAAACATAAAGAATTCATCAATTCATCAATTTTAAATATATATATCATTAACATATATGTAATTCGGATTGGGTTAGGTTAATCCAATTTTTTTATTCAACTCTAGACTCAGCTCAATCCAAAAACAAAACTAACTCAATCCAACTCTAATAAATTGAGTTAGGTAATCTTAATTGTTTGGATTGTTAGGTTATTTGAACAATCTTAGTGTTGACACCACATAATAAATAATATATATATAATATATATATATATATATAAATATATATATATATATATATATGTTACTTTTTTTTTGGTAACAATCCAAATTATTATATATAATTAAAAATGTTTTTAATGAATACGGTACAATCCAAATTATTATTGTTACTTTTTTTGGTAGTTTGCAGGTTTTGACTTCTAAATTAATTGAGATTATAATGAATATGGAAAGTTTGACAACGTTATCGTAATTAACATGAAAAATTTTAGGTTGTTCTGACTAAGACGTTAAAAAAGATAATTATATCTCCCATGTAGTGCAATTATGTTGATTTTTCCGTAAAAAGCTTTTAATATATTGTTGTATTTTATGGGTTATTAATGTTTGTGTCAAAGTTTTTTAGGTCACAATCGGTAGTGTCATTTTATGACATAAATCATCATCTTAAAAGTCAATTGATTAAATCCTCCAATCCTAGAGTTGTTGAATATATATATATTGTAATAAAAAAGGAGAATTTCAAAAATAGGAAAGAAAAACTATTTACACGAAATAACAAAAAAATTACTGGTTCTTTTTAAAAGTCGATAGAGGCTTGATAGAAGTTTATAAGTATTTATCGTGATAGAAACTGATAAAAATTTATAAATGGAAACTGATAGAAGTTTATAAGTATCTATAAGATTTTTTTTTTCTGTAAATAGTTTGACAGTTTTTCTATATATGGAAATTTATCTAATAAAAACCTAAATTTATAATTTCATGAATTTATCTGAATATATATATATATATATATATATATATTAGAAGGTTAGGAATATTGAAATTGAAATATGCAAGTGTTTTTTTTTTTTTAAAAAAAAAAAGTACTTAATGTTGATGATTTTGTTAAAATGATGCACTTTCACATTATGACGAAGGATTAAAGATACGTGGATAATTTGTGTAGTTGATTAGAGATAAAGTAGACACAAATTTTTACTTATAAATAAAAGCTTTACATTTCATGCAAATATAAGGTAGAAAATAGATTTATTATTACTTAAAAAGTTGAATCATTGTTAAAAGAAAGGAAAATATATATATATTCCTAAATTTTTCATCTAGTTTTCATTTAATCCATATGTTTTAGAACGTTGCACTTTTACCCCTAATTTTTTAGTTTAATCGATATTTGGTTCTTAGATATCAAAATATTGCATTTTTACACTTAATTTTGAGTTTTTTTTTTTTTTTTTTTTTTTTTTTTCTATTTAGTACCTAGGCTTTAAGATTTACACGTTTGGTATTAATAATTTTATTAAGTACTTGCTCTTAGACATTGGTGTTAATGTCTATTAATTAATTTCAAATAATTATAATTAATTTAGTTTTCACTAATTTCTCATAAGTAGAAATCAATCAAATATTTTCACATCATAATTATTTTAAATTAATTACTCAAAAGTTAATACCAAATATCAAAGTAATCGAGCATTAGAAAAACCTGGGAGCAAAAATATAAAATATTGAAACGTAAGAACCAAATGAAAATTGAACTCAAATACAAGGTTAAAAATATAACATTTTAAAATTTAAGAACATAATGGAAACTAGATTCAAGACCCAGAGACAAAAAATATATATATTTTTAAAATAAATTATTGGTACATTTTAGGTTAATTTTTTCCCCTCCAACAAGGTTTCCTTTATTATGCAACATTTGAATATGAAAGTATAGTTAAACACTATTTTGGCCCAATACTTAGTTTTATTCCATTTTAGTCTATGTATTTTCAAACGGTAGTTCAAATTTAATCTCTATAATAAATCTTAATTTAGCTTCCAATAAATGTTAAAAATCTAGTGTAGTCCTTGTTACCTACCTAACTCAACCCAAATACATAAGACCTATTCGGTAGAGAATCTGATAGAAATTTGAAATACAAGGAATTCAATGAAAAATGTTAAATTAAATCTATATTTTCAAACACGTGCCATTCAAAAATTGATTTTTAATTTAAACAATTATTTAAAATGTATTGATACTATATTTATAAATCTTAAAACTAGTTGTAATTATTTATTAAATATTAGTTAAAAATAAATTATTATGAATTTATTTATGAACATATTTTATGTTAAAAAGAATATGATTATTATTTCGTAATATTTTATATAATTTATAATACATTATATTATACACATTTTAATTTTGAAAAAATGATTTGAGTCAACATGACATACTATATTTCTATATATTATTATCTTTATTTAATATAATTATGTATTTTAAAATTTAAAATTCAAAATCTTGATATAATAAAATGTACTGGTTAGATAAAAAATCCGAAAACAGTTTTAGAAATAATTAATTGGATTAATTATCAAATACATATTTGTTTAACTTAGTGAAGTTGAAAATCAAACAAATCCTTTATAACCGACAAAGGAATTTTGTTTTTATTTTAAATGTTAGAAATAAATATTTCTATAGAAAATGCTTTAGAAAAAAAAAAGGCTTAAATTAGAATGTATATTACATTTATGAACTCTTTTTAGCACGACAGGGAGTGACAGAATTGAACTACGGGCCGAAATTTGTTTTTCTCTTTCTTTTTTTCCTTTTTAAAAACGTAAGAAATAATAAAAATGTTTGTATTAAAAAATATTTTGGAAAAAAGTGCTTAAATTAGAATATAGATTAATTGATAATTTTTTAGTACAAAGGAGAGATGATTTTTTTTTTCCAGTACAATGGGGTGAGATAATTCAAACTACACATCAACGCCAAAATTTTGTTTCACTTTTTTTAAAAAAAAAATATATAAGAGACAGAAATATTTGTACAAAAAGGGAAAAAAGAAAAAAAGAAAAAAAAGGGCTTAAGTTATAATTCAGATTAATTTACAAATTAGTACAATAAATAAGATAAATAAGAGTGAGATAAGTTTTAAAAAAATAGTTGTATTTCATATTTTTAAAATAGGCGTTTATTTGGTAGACGATTCAAAAACTATATTCTAATTTAAACGATGGTTTAAAATATGTTTGATATTATATTTATAAATTATAAAACTAGTTGTAGTTTTCAACTAAATACTAGTGGATGATACACTATCATTAATTTATTTATGAATGTGTTTTATGTTAAAAGAAACTCGAACAATTGTTTTTTTTTTTAAAGATTATATAATTTATATAATATAATACATATTCTAATGTTAAAAAAAAAAAAAAAAATTAAAAGTCGAAGTTATAACATGACATCCAGTATTTCTAAATGCTTTATTTAATATAGTTTAACATTTTAAAATTCAAAATTTAAAATCCGAATACAATGAAAATATAAAAACGTTGTTTTCAAAATTGGCATTATTTGGACTATAATTTTTTTTTTTAAAAAAAAAAAAATAACTGTTTTAAGGTTGAATTAAGTGAATATGGAAACATAAAAATAGAATTCGTATTGCAAATCAAATAGACACAGGTCTGTTTGGTTCGCAGTCTGGATTCTGTTTTGTTGGATTTTATGTCATAAAACTCGTAGTTTGTAAATTAATAAACATATTCTGTTTTATTTTTCGATAAAGTTATTATTGAAATAGTAATCTTGAATCCAATAAACTAAGGTTCTGAAGCTATTTAATGTAGTTTGAACTTTATGTAATGACATAAATGTGGATCAAGTTCAAATATATAGCCAAAATGGTCTATAGTACATGAATAAGGTTGGATGCCTTATTCTGGGACACTATGGATGCAACCCACTTTGTAGTTAGTACAAACAATGTGATCCTGAATCGTTCATATAGATATATGTGAGTGGGGGCATCCTATGCAGTGAGTTTGCATAAGACTGAACCATGAAATAGTCACTTTTTACGTTCTAAATGTCGTTTTATGTATAAAACTGGCTATTTCGTTAATTGATGACCTAGGTAACTTAATCTTAATCTTGAGCTAACTATGAACTCCTGTTCACTCGAAATTATCCTTAGATCTACATAGGTAAGGGCAGCTCATCATCGCTGGTCCAATAAGCCTCCCATTTCAGGGGTAAGATAAGGTGGATAGTTGGGAACATAGGGTGCAAGATGAAATTCACTTCTACCCATTATAGGGATAGTAGATAGGTTGTTCCCTTTAGTACTGAATCCAGGTCTTGAACAAGGGGTCCCACCATCTTCTTGGCCTGAGAGGGGTTCGGTTTATAGGTTGGACCTTAAACCAATTGTTCATTAGAAGATTAGTGGAACTTAAGGAACAAGATGTAGTCTTGGGGGTAAAACGATTTTTATGACCCAGTCGAGATTACAAACAACTTGTGAAGGATTAACTTACTAATCATGGTTATATCAAATGGACACAAATATATCTATAGTAAGGGGAGTGCAACTACGGGACTATAGTGGAATGACCTGTTAGTTAACGAATGTTGGTTAGATCCGTCTAAAGAGTTTAACCAGCTAATCTCGGATCGTTGGAGCCCATGATCTATAGGTCCATTAGGTTCCCCTACTAGCTCATATGGAATAGACTTAGAACGGTATGATAGAATGATTTGAATTGTTCGAATTAGGTGAAGAGAGAGAAACCGACAAGTATATGTGATATAGTAGTTGATTTTTTAGTTTAGAGATACAATTTTAATATTTAAATGTGATCTAAATATCAAGAATATGAATATGTTCATATTCGGAAGTTCGGAAATAATGGAAATGGTAAAAAATGTAAAAAGCCAAATAGTTAACTTTTGACTTTGAAAAGTCAAACTTTGTCCGACCTTATATTCAAATGTGATTTGAATTTCGAGAAAATGAATGTTGATTCTTGTTCGGGAGGTCAAAATTAGTCAACACGGAAAAAAATTATGAAAAGTCAAAATGTTGACTTTTTGGTCAAAGTTTGATTTTAACCAGATGACTATTTTGCCCTTTGACTAAAGTTAGTGGAAAAATCCAAACTTTTGTTGGATAATTCCACTAACAAAATGGTGGGCTAGGTGTTGACTTATAGTGGAGACATTAAGCTCACTAAGAGAGTGGATTATAGGTGTTGGATTTTTATGGATTTGTTTTATGCAAATGTTGCACGGTTTTTTCCTATAAAATGAGCTTTTGAATTTAGATTAAATACTTTTGCCATTTTTGCAAAAATTAGTTTTCATAAATGGACTGAAAAATTAAAAACCCAAACCCAAACCCAAATTCATTCTTATTTTTTCATCTCTTTCTCTCTCTCGGTTTTCTTCATCCATTGGGTCCCACAACTCAGTTTTGAGTCCAGAGGATAGTAGGTCAACTCTAGTGGTGGTCCGGAAGAGTTCAGGTCGAGATTCAGTGAGGAAAAACGTTGTTTGAGAGCTACAAAGGTTGTTCCTATCCACTTTTATTTACTGTCTTTTCCTTCATTTGCATGCTAATTTCCTTTTGATTAGAAACAATTAGAATGTAATTAGATCCTTATTCCGCTGCGTATGTCTCGTGTTCCATCATGTGGTATCAGAGCATGCTTTAATTATGCTCAATTACTTTTGGTGGGTGTTTTTTTCTTTTCTATTCAAATGTTGAATGAAATGTGCACTAAAGTGGATTTATTATGATTTTAGCATTGTTTTTCTTTAAATTTCTTGTGGAAATTTGTAATTGCTCACATGTTTATGAGCATTAATGTGTGAAAAAGGGTTCGTAAATTTGTTGGAGTCATTAGAGTTAAAATTAGGTTGTAATTGCTTGATTCCAAGAGAGAGGATAGCAGCAAAAATGGAGAAAAATTGATCACAAACCTAGAATTAGCTTTCAGACCCAAGAGACTGCTCCCAGACCCGACCCGAGCAGCGATCTGACTCGGTTCGGAGAAGCCCCGCATGCCTGCCCCGCCTGGATCCAACCCGCCTGCGCTTCCGTTGACTGTGCCAGCGAGCGTTGACCATCCGGTCCAACCGGTCTATTTGACATGGTTGAGCCGGTTTGACCGGTTCAACTTGGTTTTTGGTATTTTTGGGTTGGTTCGAGTGGTTTCTGAGTGGTTCCAAATGGTTCAAAATGTTTGAAGCCGGTTTGGAGGAGCTGATTGCTGATTTGTGTAATAAATTAGTTATTTGTTTTGTTTTTAATGCCGAAATCGGTCCACTTTAGTGTTGTTTACCTATTATGCATGTGATGTATAATGTTGTTTGATTATGTGTGCATATAGTATGTCATATAGTTTTAAAACCCCACCATAGGAAAAACATGTGACATGCATTTGTTATATGTTATAAGTGTTGTAAAATATATACTATGCATGCTTAGTTTTAATATAAGTGTTATATTAAAACATGTTTGATTGAAGGAAGCATGTTATAGATGAATACTCTAGGGTTGTAATTGTTATAAAATAATCTAGACTTCTAAAATCTATAACAAAGATAAGATGCATGCTCATTTAGGGTTAACCATCGAGCAATCCAATTTTCATAGAAAATAGGTCGATATCTTGTAAAACCGAAGTTACAAGAAAACTCACCCAGCAAGATCTTGGCAAAAAGTCAGATAAGATGACTAAGGTTGAAGGTTTTTAAGTTGACGATTCACGGAACACCTACTACCTGGAGATCGAGCTGGCATCTGAGTTAGGTTAAACCGGTTTTATGAGCATGCGTGAGCGGTGTGAGGTAATAAAATTTGTTTATCACCTAAACATCGAAGGTTAAAAATCCAGTATAAAAGTTATACTCGGATGAATCACCTAGACTTAGGATATGTTTAGTTAGCCGAAATATATCGCTAAACATTTTATACCCTAACCGTCTAGAACACTTCAACTGGAAAGAAGTAATGTACTTTTAGCTCTAGCATCCCTAAGAGTTCACACCGTGAGATTCATACTTGGCTTTGGGTCACCCTGGTAGCGGACTCCATTCGAAGAGTGTTTGCATGAGTCAATACCAAGGTGAATAGGGGAAGTTATTCATAGTAAGTGGGAGAAGTGTGTCACCACATCCTATGGTCTCTTCCATTAGGTCGCATCGTGAGATTCCTATAATGCGCCTGCATGTCTGTCTTGGAGCGACCTTACTAATCGGAAGGCTGTATTATAGGATTCGGAACTTCGCGAACTCTAGAAATTGATAAGGTCTCTCAGGTCCGTTTTCATTCTTGTCTTTCTAACTTCAGGAGCATAATGATTCCGATATTTGAGGTCTGAAAATGGAGGGCCACACTTACGAGAATTACTAAGTCTTATTAAATTCTTGACCAAAGTAGCAATAACTAAGTTACTATAGGAATAAGAGTTATTCTGGTGATAGTATCTAGTCAAGATAGTCTTGGTTCAACGGAGGAATAGTCGATCACCCCTTGGTGAAGGTTATTCTAAACCATTGAAATATCGTTGCAAAATATAATAATGAAGGGTACATTATTAGATTTTTTTGCTAAACTTGATTGGATTTAAAAGATTAATGTTTTTTTTTACTAAAAAGGATATGTTTTTTCTTTTTAGCATGACTAGCTCTTTAGATCAACTCTTAGCTTCCAAGAAACTAAACGACGATAATTACTCAACATGGAAAAATAATCTGAATTCAACACTAGTAATAGATGACCTGAGATTTGTCTTAACTGAGGAATGTTCTCAGGCCTTTGTCTCGAAAGAAGCACAAGGTAAATATGATTTACTAGTTGCTGAATCATGTTTAGTGGAGTATGATATTTCAACCTGGATATTGGATTCATGAGCCACTAATCATATTTTCTTCTCTTTTCAGGAAACTAGTTACTGGAAAAAGCTAGAAGAAGGTGAGATCACCCTCAAGGTTGGAACAGGAGAGGTCGTCTCGGCCAAAGCAGTGGGAGACTTGAAGTTTTTTTTCATTGATAGATATATCATACTTAAAGATGTTTTGTATGCTCCTAAAATGAGACAAAATTTAATATCTATCACATGTATATTGGAACAAATGTATAAAATATCTTTTAAAGTTAATGAAGCATTCATTTTCAGAAAAGGTATTCAAATTTGTTCTGCTATACTTGAAAACAACTTATATAAGTTAAGACCAACTAAAGAAAAATTTGTCTTAAATACCGAGATGTTTAGAACAGTCGAAACTCAGAATAAAAGATAAAAAGTTTCTTCTAATATCTATCTATGGCACTTAAGACTTAGTCACATAAATCTCAATAGGATCGAGAAATTGGTTAAGAATGGACTTCTAAATCAGTTAGAAGACAATTCTTTACCTCCATATGAGTCTTGTCTTGAGGGAAAAATGACTAAGAGATCTTTTATTGGAAAAGGTCTCAGAGCCACAATACCTTTAGAGTTCGTACATTCGGACATCTGTGGACCGATGAATGTCAAAGCTCGAGGTGGGTATGAATATTTCATCAGTTTTATTGATGATTATTCAAGGTATGGTAATATTTACCTAATGCATCACAAGTCTGGTTCTTTTGAAAAGTTCAAAGAATATAAGGTTGAGGTTTAGAACTAGTTAGGTAAAACAATTAAGACACTATGATCAGATCGAGGTGAGGAGTACATGGACTTAAGATTCCAAGATTATATGATAGAACACGGAATCAAGTCATAACTCTTTGTACCTAATATGCCTTAGCAGAACGGTGTATCTGAAAGAAGAAACAGAACCTTGTTGGACATGGTTCGCTCGATGATGAGCTTTGCTGAGTTACCTGATTCCTTTTGGGGACATACATTAGAGACTGCTGTCTATATTTTGAATAACGTTCCTTCTAAAAGTGTTTCAGAAATACCTTACGAGCTATGAAAAGGGCGTAAAGGTAATTTACGTCACTTTAGGATTTGAGGATGTCCGACACACATGTTGGTGCAAAATCCTAAAAAATTGGAATGTCGTTTAAAACTATGCCTATTTGTAGATTATCTAAAAGAAACAAAAGATGGTTTATTTTACGATCCTCAAGAGAATAAGGTATTTGTATCGAAAAATTTCACATTCTTAGAGGAAGACCACATAAGAAGTCATCAACCTTGCAGTAGACTAGTATTGAATGAAATTTCTAAAGACGCTACAAATAGAACTAGTTCATCTACTAAAGTAGTAGATAAAATTAGTACATCTGATCAGTCACATCCTTCTCAAGAGTTGAGAATGCCTCGACGTAGTGGGAGGGTTGTTCATCAGCCTGACCATTACTTGGGTTTAACAGAAACACAAATCGTCATACTTGATGACAACATAGAGGATCCATCGACTTATAAATAGGTGATAAAAGATGTGGATCGTGATGAGTGGGTCAAAGCCATGGACCTTGAAATGGAGTCTATGTACTTCAATTCTATCTGGGAACTTGTAGACCGACCAAATGATGTAAAACCAATTGGTTGTAAGTGGATCTACAAGAGAAAACAAGATCAAGCCGGTAAAGTACAGACTTTTAAGGCTCGACTTGTGGCAAAGGGTTATACTTAGAGAGAGGGAGTGGACTATGAAGAAACTTTCTCTCCCGTTGCCATGCTTAAGTCGATTAGAATACTCTTATCCATCGCCACCTTTTATAACTATGAAATTTGGCAGATGGATGTCAAGACAACCTTTTTAGATGACGATTTTGAGGAGAGTATCTATATGATTCAACCAGAGATGTTTATTACACAAGATCAAGAACAAAAGGTTTGTAAGCTTCAAAAATCCATTTATGGATTGAAACAAGCTTCTAGATCTTGGAATATAAGATCAAATCTTATGACTTTGAACAGAATGTTGACGAGCCTTGTGTTTACAAGAAGATCGTTAATTCTACTATAGCGTTCTTAGTTTTATATGTTGACGATATTCTACTCATTGGGAATGAGGTAGGTTACCTAACTGACATTAAGAAATGGCTAGCAACGCAGTCCCAAATGAAAGATTTGGGAAATGCGCAGTATGTTCTCGGGATTCAGATTATTCGGAACCTTAAGAACAGAATACTAGCCATGTCTCAAGCAACTTATATAGACAAAATGTTATCTAGGTATAAGATGTAGAATTCCAAGTTACCTTACAGATATGAAATTCATTTGTCAAAGGATCAATGTCCTAAGACACCTCAAGAGGTTGAGAAAATAAGACGCATTCCCTATGCTTCTGCAGTAGGGAGCCTGATGTATGCAATGTTATGTACTAGACCTGACATATGCTACGCAGTAGAGATAGTCAATAGGTATCAGTCCAATCCTGGATATGATCATTGGACTGCCGTTAAGAATATCCTCAAGTATCTTAGGAGAACGAGGAGCTACATGCTCATGTATGGTACTAAGGATTTAATCCTTACTGGATACACTGAATCTGATTTTCAAACTGATGAAGATGCTAGAAAGTGTACATCTGGATCAGTGTTCACTCTTAACGGAGGAGTAGTAGTATGGAGAAGCGTAAAACAAACCTGTATAGCTGAATCCACAATGGAAGCTGAATACGTAGTTGCTTGCGAAGCAGCAAAAGAAGTAGTATGGTTGAGGAAATTCTTGACAGGTTTGGAGGTCGTTCCAAATATGCATCTACATATCACCCTATATTGTGATAATAGTGGTGTAGTTGCAAATTCAAGAGAACCAATAAGCCACAAGCGCGACAAGCATATTGAGCACAAATACCATCTGATCCGGGAGATTGTACATCGTGGAGACATTGTAGTAACTCAGATATCTTCTGAGCAAAATATTGCCGATCTTTTTACAAAGGCCCTCACGGCTAAAGTGTTTGAAGGTCACCTACAGAGTTTAGGTCTACGAAGTTTATAAACTAGGACAAGTGGGAGAACTTTTGGGTATATGCCCTAGTTTATTGTATTCATATGTTTATTGTACAATGTTTCTCACTTAATCAACATTGTGATACTCCGTTAGTAGTTTTAATCCAAGTGGGACTTTGTTGGATTTTATGTCCTAAAACTCGTAGTTTGTAAATTAATAAACATATTCTGTTTTGTTTTTCGATAAAGTTGTTATTGAAATAGTAATCTTGAATCCAATAAACTAAGGTTCTGAGGCTATTTAATGCAGTTTGAACTTTATGTAGTGACATAAATGTGGATCGAGTTCAAATATATAGCCAAAATGGTCTATAGTATATGAATAAGGTTGGGCACCTTATTCTGGGGACACTATGGATGCAACCCACTTTGTAGTTAGTACAAACAATGTGATCCTGAATCGTTCATATAGATATATGTGAGTGGGGGCATCCTATGCAATGAGTTTGCATAAGACCGAACCATGAAATAGTCACTTTTTACGTTCTAAATGTCGTTTCATGTATAAAATTGGCTATTTCGTTAATTGATGACCTAGGTAACTTAATCTTAATCCTGAGCTAACTATGAACTCCTGTTTACTCAAAATTATCCTTAGATCTACATAGGTAAGGGCAGCTCATCATCGCTGGTCCAATAAGCCTCCCATTTCAGGGGTAAGATAAGGTGGATAGTTGGGAACATAGGGTGCAAGATGAAATTCACTTCTACCCATTATAGGGATAGTAGATAGGTTGTTCCCTTTAGTACTGAATCCAGGTCTTGAACAAGGGGTCCCACCATCTTCTTGGCCTGAGAGGGGTTCGGTTTATAGGTTGGACCTTAAACCAATTGTTCATTAGAGGATTAGTGGAACTTAAGAAACAAGATATAGTCTTGGGGGTAAAACGGTTTTTATGACCCAGTCGAGATTACAAACAACTTGTGAAGGATTAACTTACTAATCATGGTTATATCAAATGAACACAAATATATCTATAGTGAGGGGAGTGCAACTACGGGACTATAGTGGAATGACCTGTTAGTTAACGAATGTTGGTTAGATCCGTCTAAAGTGTTTAACCAGCTAATCTCAGATCGTTGGAGCCCATGATCTATAGGTTCATTAGGTTCCCCTACTAGCTCATATGGAATAGACTTAGAACGGTATGATAGAATGATTCGAATTGTTCGAATTAGGTGAAAAGAGAGAAACCGACAAGTATATGTAATATAGTAGTTGATTTTTTAGTTTAGAGATACAGTTTTAATATTTAAATGTGATTTAAATATCAAGAATATGAATATGTTCATATTCGTAAGTTCGGAAATAATGGAAATGGTAAAAAATGTAAAAAGTCAAATAGTTGACTTTTGACTTTGAAAAGTCAAACTTTGACCGACCTTATATTCAAATGTGATTTGAATTTCGAGAAAATGAATGTGGATTCTTGTTCGGGAGGTCAAAATTAGTCAACACGGAAAAAATTATGAAAAGTCAAAATGTTGACTTTTTGGTCAAAGTTTGATTTTAACCAGATACTATTTTGCCCTTTGACTAAAGTTAGTGGGAAAATCCAAACTTTTATTGGATAATTCCACTAACAAAATAGTGGGCTAGGTGTTGACTTATAGTGGAGACATTAAGCCCACTAAGAGAGTGGATTATAGGTGTTGGGTTTTTATGGATTTGTTTCATGCAAATGTTGCACGGTTTTTTTCATAAAATGAGCTTTTGAATTTAGATTAAAGACTTTTGCCATTTTTGAAAAAATAAGTTTTCATAAATGGGCTGAAAAATTAAAAACCCAAACCTAAATTCATTCTTATTTTTCCATCTCTTTCTCTCTCTCGGTTTTCTTCATCCATCGGGTCCCATAACCCGGTTCTGAGTCCAGAGGATAGTAGGTTAACTCCAGTGGTGGTCTGGAAGAGTTCGGGTCGAGATTCAACGAGGAAAAAACGTTGTTCGGGAGCTACAAAGGTTGTTTCCTATCCACTTTTATTTACTGTTTTTCCTTCATTTTGCATGCTAATTTCCTTTTGATTAGAAGCAATTAGAGTGTAATTAGATCCTTATTCCGCTGCATATGTCTTGTGTTCCATCATGTTTTATGTTTTCAGATTCACTAAGTTCATCAAATATGTGTTTGATAAATAACCCAAATTCTGTTTTTGAAAACAGTTTTTAGATTATGTGATCTAAATAATGTAAATTCTAAAAACAACATTGTTACATTTTTATTGTATTAAGAATTTGAATTTTAAAAATTAAAATGATAATTATATTAAATAGAAATAAAAACGCTTAGGAATATAGTACGACATGTTATAATCTCAATTCATTTTTTTTTTTTATAAATATGTATTATGTAATGTATTATAAATTAGGTTAAATTCTAATTTGGTCTCAGTGGTTTGGATAAAGTTAAAAGTTGTTCACATGGTTTTAAATTTTAGAAATTAATTCCTATGATTTGATACAACTTCATATATAGTCTTTATGGTTTGTTAAATTCTCTTAAATAGTGCTTAGCGTAGGGACTTATACTATTCCTTTGCTTAGGTCCTCAAGAAGAAAGGAAAGACAATCTTCGGTTTTATCAAGAGAAGAAGGATAAAATCCATTCAACATTTTTAGACTCTAATATAATACCTATGGGTAACCGGTACGAACAATTGTCTGTAAGTTTCTTATTCATTATTTCTCCTGTACTCATAATCTAGTTAGGTCAGATTACGCTTTCTTAAAAGGAAGAGCACTAGAAAGTCAATGAGACTATTTATGGGAAATTAGGATGGATGACATAAAATATTAGGCCCAAATGAAAAATGACCTTTTGTTTGCGTCATCCATTCGTGAAATTACCATTTTAACCTATAATAGACTTCTTCCTTCTCCTTCTTTCTTCTTCATTTTCCAGTTTTTTCTTCTTTTTCTTTTTTTTTTTTTTTTTTTTTTTTTTTTTTTTTTTTTTTCACGTTCTTCTTCCCCCGCCTACTTCTTCTTCTTCCTCCACCAGCTTCTTCTTCTTCCACCTTATTCTTCTCATTTCTTCTTCTTCTTTCTCCCGCATTTTCTTTTTCTTCTTTCTTTTTTCTTCTTTCTTTTGCCTTTATTGTCTTCTTCTTCTTTGTGTTTTTTTCCCACCCGACTTATTCTATTCTTCTTCTTCTCTCATCTTAAATCAAATATTGGAACTAGACCAAATCGTGAGGGAAGAGAGGAGCTAGATCAAGATGTGGGGGAGAAAGAAGTGAGGATGAGAATTCAAACGAAAAAGCTAAAAAATTGACAAGGAAGAAACTAGAGGAAGAAGCTAGAGGAAGAATCCAAATGAAGGAAAAATTCAAAGGAAAAAAAACTAAAAAATTTACAAGGAAGAAAGTAGAGTAAGAGGCGAGAGGAAGAAGTAAGAGGAAGAATTCAAAAGAAGGGAAAAAATCAAGGAAAAAAATCAAGGAGAGCAACGTGAATCGCAGAACGAGAGGAAATAGCAAGAAATCTGGGTTGCTTTTGGCCTCTCGTACTTATTGGGGTTAAAACGGTACTTTCGCACGTGACTAATATAAGCAGAAGGCCAAATTTCGAGCATTTTTTAAAGTGATGCCAAATTTTAAGTGGACACCTAAAAAAAGGCCATCCATACAAGGAACTCACTATTTATGAACCTTCTATCAAACCATGGAGGGTAAATTATAGTTATAAACCATAATACCTACCTTTTAACTTTTTCCTAATCATAGAAGCAAAAATTTCAATTTATTCTATAAATTATATAGTCTTGCAAAATAATAATTATGCAATTTTTTAAACATAAAATCATGTTCATAAATAAATAGTAATAGTTTGTTGTCAACTAATATGTAGTGGGTAACTATAACTAGTTTGTAATTGTTTAAATTAAAATCAAATTTCTGAATTCTGCCACTAAACACATATCTAAAAATATAAACTACAACTCTACTTTCATTTAGGCCCCGTTTGATAACCATCTTGTTTTTTGTTTTTGTTTTTGAAAATTAAGTCTATGGACACTACTTCTATCTTCAAATTTTGTCATTGTTATCTATTTTTCATCCATAGTTTAAAAAACCAAGCCAAAATTTGAGAATTAAAAAAAAAGTAACATTCAAAAAGTTATTTTTATTTTTGGAATTTGACTAAGAATTCAACTATTTATTGTGCTTAAGAAAGATGCAAATCATTGTAAGAAATATAGATAAAATAGGCTAATTATCAAATGAAATTTTAATAATTTGTTTTCAAATTTATATTTTTGGATTTTCTACATGCCCTTAGCTTTCGTGATTAGATTTATCATTGTAACCTTGTATAAATATCATTAAGGGATGTTTGGCCCCCAAGTTGGATTGGGTTGGGTTGGATGGGTAAAAAAAACCCACTAATCGTTTGGTTTACCAATTATTAAAGAGATTTATTACCTCGTTATTTGCATTAACTCATATTTCTCGCATTGTTTATTCAAATCAATTCAACCTTGCGTGCCAAACGTCTCCTAAGAAAAATCCCGATTCCATGATTCCAAAGCGAAACCCTAAGTCAAAGTAAAAGAAAAAGAAAAAGGCATCTCTCTTACGTCTTAATTTCCAAATATTCTGTAATGAAAAATTAAGCTTAAATTTTCCATTTCAACTCTCCATGGCGATGACGGAGATCCACGTCTGAAACTCCATTGGAAGATCAGTATTTCTCTTTAACTCGGCTGAAATTCCTCTCAAATTTCGCTACGATTTCCACCATTGAAGATCCTAAAACCCCAATTCTTTCCTCCATCGTCTCTTCCGCTGAAGAATCAATGGCGGTTCCCGTGGTTCAGTTCCCGATCTTCATGGCTGTCAGAGTTCTCGGAATGCTCGTGGCAGCTCTTCTTTTCATTTGGACCTTGCATTTCCGTGGAGGATTGGCACTTATCTCAGATAACAAGGATCATATCTTCAATGTAATTACCTACTTCCTTTATTTTCGCAAATGATTCTGCTATTGTCTGTTTTTTTTTCTTTTATGAATTGATACGCATTTTTGATGGGGCTTGAGTTTATAGATGCTCACGAGTCTTCACTGGATCTACTAATTTAGTTTTTCGTCGTTCTGCTTTGGATTTTGAATTTGCGTGTTTGAAATAAATTTTGTATTGTTTTAGTTTCTATATGATGGCAATCTCATTGAAGTTTGTTTGTTTGTCTCGGAATTGGGCTCAACTTAAATAACATACTTGATGATCTTGTATATGGAGATAGAAATATTGCCTTTTAATTCTCCATTTTCCTTTTTGTTGTCCTGTTTTTTTGGTGAAGTTGCTCTTGCTCCTGTTTTGTAGGTCCATCCAGTTCTTATGGTGATTGGACTTATTCTTCTAAATGGTGAAGGTAATTATACGTTCTCTTTGTATTTAATTCGTAGTTACTATACTATTGAGGGGTTTGTATATATATGTGTGTGTAATTTATTCAATTAACACATAACATCTGTTAGCGATGGATTGATTTGTGGTTTCAATCCCCCATCCCTATTATACTTAAAAGAAACTATATATTGATGATAATGGAAACAAAAGAGGGAGAATGCAGCTGGATTTAATATTTGTGGTTTACAATCTTTAAGAAAACGAGGATAGTGGGCAAGGTTTTCTTTAACAGTATGAAACATTTCCTGGCGTTCATCATGTAGGTTTTAGGTTTTGTCCAGCAAATGTGTTATTATACAAAACCAGCTAAAGCTATGGTTTCGAATCATTTATGAAATATGTATTCTGAAATCATTTGCAAACTTAGTTTTAAGTTATTCTCCCACTATGCTGGTGCTTTCAATGATTTTGTTCACCATTCTTAGATATATTGATGCAGCAATGTTAGCATACAAGACAGTTTCAGGAACCAAAAACTTCAAAAAACTAGTTCATCTTGCACTCCAATTTGTGGCATTCTTTTTAAGCCTGATTGGCATATGGGCTGCCCTGAAGTTCCACAATGACAAAGGAATCGATAACTTTTACAGTCTTCATTCATGGTTGGGCTTAGTTTCTATCTTTCTGTTTGGCATCCAGGTTCGTAAATCGCAATATCTGCTCATAAATCGTAATACTTGTCTTAATCGGAATGTTTTTATTTCTTCAGTTTAATCATGTAGTCATGACATTTTGTAGCTCATGAATAGTTGTATTTTGTATTTGGATGCGATGAGGGTACTATGAGTGTATTGGTCTACTTTAGATATCCGAGTGCAACTGCTGATTCTTAGCTTCTTAGTATTTGAGTTTCTATGCTTATTATGTCTCATTGTATTTTGAGTAGTAGTCTCTTTTCATTCTATTTTTTTTTTAAATCATAATATTTTATTGTATGATTTACTTTCTAGCCTGCCTGTTGAGCTACATGATTCTAATTCATTAGGACGACTCCATTCGAACAGTGGTCTGCAGGTTTTGTAACCTTTTGGTACCCAGGTGGGTCTAGAAACAGCAGAGCTACTCTGTTGCCATGGCATGTTTTCTTTGGCGTTTACATATATGGCCTTTCTGTCGCTACAACTGTAACTGGATTGTTGGAAAAAGCTACATTTCTTCAAACCAGCAAGGTAATATTACGCTATTCGAACGAGGCTTTGCTGATAAATTCATTGGGTGTCCTCATTGTTCTCTTGGGTGGTCTCGTAATTCTGGCGGTTATCGCTCCGTCGAATGCCAAAGGTGATATTAACAGAGGGCTAGCAGAATAGGATGAAAACATGATGCTGCTTTGAAATGGAACATCAGCGAGACAGATCTTGTTGTAACTTGTAAGCATGTCAATTGCTCAAAATCAAACTTGCCTTTATTTTTACTCGAGACTGTTGATTCATCCTTAACATAGAAATCACATTATAGGTTGAGAAGCAAACGGATTCTTTAGTTGAAAATAAGATGGTCATGTTTGTGGATTGGAACCGATTTTATGACTTCAGTGCCATAAGAAGTAAACAGTTTTAATTGAAAATTTTCGATTTGGTTCAGTTCGTCTACCAAACAGAATCAAGCCGTGGGCAGAGTCAAATAAGAATGCATTGTACAAGCTGATGAAATAAAATACGGAGCTCCCACACCGTATTTTTTTGGTCAACTTTTATTTCTTGATTTCTCTCACCCTTTTTATAGGAACTTTGACTGTCATTGTATCGTCAACTAATTAAACGTAGGAAAAGTCTATCCATCTCCGATGCTTTATTCGGTGGCAAATAACTGGCAAAAGGTAATCATCTCTCAATACACTAAAAAGCATCCAGAAAGAATGAAAATAAAAACCAAAATTTTCTGCCTTGGCATAAGTATTTCTCCCAACTAGGGACGTTCATGGGTTGGGTTAGATCGAGTTGAAAGTCTTTTTAATCCGACCCAAATAATTCTTATTAAAAAATGAATCCAACAACCTAACCATGAAATATTTAGATTGGATTGGTCAGGTTGATCGGATCATTTATTTAAAATTTTGTTTAAAAAAAAAACGTATATATGTAAAAGTCTAATTTAATTATTTTTATATATTAGAATTAAATAAAAATAAAAATAATATATGTATAAACAATTGTATTACAAGTAATAAAAAAATATCTTTTAAAGTTAATAATAAATTCGGGTTGGTTTGAGTTATATTAGGTGAACCCACGAACGAATCTAACCCATAAAATTTTCATTTATTTGAATCGCAACGTTCTTTAAGTTTCATTAGGATAAATGACAACTAATCTTCGGTCTCTTTAAATTATTTTAGTTTTAATTCTTTGTAATTATTACTTAAAAACTAGTTTCAAATATAAGACTAAATTATATAATAAAAAATGCTCTTGAACTTTAAGTTCGGTTTAAAAAATTCCGTTAGAACTTTCCAAATCTGTTCAAAACTATCCTCGCTGTTAATTAAACAAACTTATAAGATAGATAGTTTTCAAATGCTCTTAAATGCTGAGGTAGGCATTGACTTTTAACTTACATCTGTTTATATGACATGGAAAAGATAAAAACATAGATGTATGAGGTGTCGAATTTTTTTTAATAAAAACCATATGTTCATTGATTCAAGAGAGGGAATATAACAAAAATAGGGCAAAACCAGTGGGTAACATAACTGAAATGCAGTGTGGAAGATGGCTTCATATTTGATTTGCCAGTATGCCAATTTTAATTTTTTTTTTTTAATTATCCAAATATTTGGAATCAATAAACATTCAATGAAACCTTGAACCCCATATCGATTACCAGATTCGAACTAGAGCCACGATAGAATGGCTAACTATTCAGAATCTCACATTGGAAAAAAAATCAAGGGACTTCACTCTCATAAGATAGATGAGCTAGTCCTTGCCAATTAGTTTTGAGATGAAATTCTATGTTATCTAATATGGTATCGAGCAAGTGGTTCAGGGAGATCCTGTATTGGAGTCCTGCAATGTCCCTTATTAAAATTGAGCTATCAAAGTGACTTCACAAGTACGTCAAGAGTGCCAGTTGGGCAGGACAGTTGTATTAGTCCGTTCCTTGGCCCAAAGCCTATTTGTGTATCAAAGTGGGTCCTTAAGACCTCATGTATATCATGACTATACTATGGAAATACATTCACGATGGATACATCAATCTAGTGATTTGAAAACCACTTCAAACTTAATACATAAAACTTGTCACTTTTGTAAATCTCGCTTTATTTTTCTCTCTTCTTCTTTCTTTTCCAGAGAACCACCACCATTTTCTTCTTCTTTTTACACATTCTCTCAATATATACAATTCATGTGACTCTCCAACAACTTCTTTCCCTTAATTTTTCTAATAGAAAAATATACTCAACCATTACAAATTCAAAATTTGGTTAAACTTTCATTTCCTCTTATTAACCCAAACAATTCTTGAAACCTAATTTCCCTTTTATTTCTACTAACACATTGATATAAAAACAAAACCTTAATCTCTCTCTTAAGATATTTGAAGGCATCTTTGTGTAAAAAACAAACACAATTAAAAATACAAACCCATAACTCTTTTTCAATTAAAGTAAACCCATTAGATTTCATGGTTTTTTTTTAAAATAAAATAAAATAAAATAAAAATCTTCCCTTTTCAATTGTTAAAACCATAATCACCATTTAAGCAATTTCAACTTAACTATACTTACCAATTTAGCTTCAACCATCAATTATTTATAAGCTGCCATCCTCAAGTGTCCATTTTTATCCATTTTTTTTAATTTTTTTTATTATATATATATTTTTTATTTTCCAAAACCACTAGCCACTTATCAAGACAACCATGCACCCATCACACACCTTATCCACGTGATCCTATAAAGTGTATTTAAAAATTTCAGCAATGCATGTAAAGACCAAACCTTTCGAATACACTACAAGAAAATTGAGCTATTTCGACCATCTTTTATCGGAGGCTATAAAAAAAAAATTCGAAAAAGATTACATTTATTGAAGGTATTGGAAAAACCTTTGAGAAATATGTACTTTTTATTGAAGGTTAATAAAAACCTTTGAAAAAGATATATATTTATTGGAGGTTTTGAAAAAACCTTTGAGAAATATGTAGTTTTTATCGAAGGGTAACAAAAACCTTTGAGAAAGACATACATTTATCGAAGGCTTTGATAAGTCCTTTGAAAAATATGCACATTTTATTGAAGGTTAATAAAAACCTTTGAGAAAGATTTACATTTATTGAAGGTATTGGAGAAACTTTTGAGAAGTATGTACTTTTTATTGAAGGTTAATAAAAACCTTTGAAAAAGATATATATTTATTGGAGTTTTTGAAAAAACCTTTGAGAAATATGTAGTTTTTATCGAAAGTTAGTAAAAACCTTTGAGATATTTATTGAAGGTATTGAAAAAACCTTTGAGAAATATGTACTTTTTATTGAAGGTTAATAAAAATACCGTTGAAAAATATAACAATGTTATCATTTATCAAAGGATTTCAGAAAACCTTTGAAAAAATTTATTCTTAATAAAATTATTAAAGATGAGATTTATTTTAATAAAAAATATATATTAACATTTATCAAAGGTCGTTAAAATACCTTTGGAAATACTTACTTTTATCAAAGGTTAGTAGAAGCCTTTGAGAAAAATATGTATTTGTGAACATAAAAAAACCTCATATCCAGATTTCGCCATTGTTTTTGGTTCTTCATCTTGCTACGATTGATTTCGTGGTTCTTCATTGTTTTTGGTTGATGAGAAAGGCACATTTTGAACCCCGAATCCCAATTT
The DNA here is from genome assembly GCF_027475165.1 of Benincasa hispida. Taxonomy (NCBI): domain Eukaryota; kingdom Viridiplantae; phylum Streptophyta; class Magnoliopsida; order Cucurbitales; family Cucurbitaceae; genus Benincasa; species Benincasa hispida. The sequence goes on from NC_143483.1 coordinate 646,878, forward strand.
TACACTTAAGTGTGTTTTCTTATTTAAATTGTCTTAATTTTTCACTTAATTGTGTGTCCCTATTTAAATTTGTATAAATAAGTTGAGTAGGTTGATGAGAAAGTTAGTGTGAAGTGGTGAAGAAGGAATGAGGATTTGAAAGAGAAAAATATGGAAATTGAGTTTGGGAAATTTCGACTAAGCATAGGGAAGTTATGTGAAATGCGTTATGGATGAAGAAAGGATTGAAGAACTAAGAAAAATATGGGAAATTATTTTGGGGAAAATCTGGAAAAAACGTGTAGAAGTTGCACAGAGACAAACAATTCGCAGTAGCTAAGAGCGAGATCGTTGAGAGCGAGATCATTGAGAGCAAGATTTTGAGCTAGAAAGATTGGAGAGAACACTTGGAGAGAAAGATGAAAAGAGCGAGACTGGAGAGAAAATTTGGAGAGAAAGTAGTTGGAGAGAGCGAGATTGGAGAGAAAGTTTGGAGAGAAAGTTGGAGGGAAAGCTGGAAAGAGCGAGAGTAGAGAGAGCGAGATTTTGAGCTAGGAAGTTGGAGAGAGCGAGAGTAGAGAGAGCGAGATTTTGAGCCAGAAAGTTGGAGAAAGCGAGAATTTAAGCGAGAAAGTTGGAGAGAGCGAGATTTTGAGCGAGAAAGTGGGAGAGAGCGAGATCAGCGAGAAAATGAGAGAGAGCGAGAGTAGCCTATGCGCGTCAGCAACGCCTTGTCCGGTGCTGCACTCGAGCATCACGCCCACATCTCGCCTATGCATTGAACGGCCTAGCAAGCTTCTGGGTGATGTATTTGGACGCGTTGGGGTGGATTATGCATTTAAAAACCCTAATTTGAATACAAATAAAGCTTGAAGACATAAGGACAAACGTCAATTAAAATTTAGATGTTTGATTAAGAGAAATTCTTAAACCCTAAAAAATTGTGTTGGATGCGTTTGGGAAGAACACATTGAACCAAGGTGAAGTCAGCTTACGTTGATAAAGGGAGGATTAAACATTTGACCATATAGCCAAGTAGGTGCTGTCAATCCCATGAGCAATTTGAACACCTATAATTAGGGAGTTGGGATTTCATTTTCAAATCACATAAAAATCATAAATTTCGTAGAGAAAGTAGAGGGCAGTGAGGGTTTAGAGGAATGTGTCAATTTTGGACGAGGAGATCTTCCATTCTACTCGTGCGTTTGGAGTGATTTCAAAACCATCTGAAAGCTCTAGAAGTATAGTTTTCAGAGTAGAGCTGCCAGAGGAAAAGGCTCAAAGGAACTAGGCTGGAGGTTGAGAAGAATACAGAAGGGTCAGACTGTCGGATCAGTCTGGGCCAGTCTTGAATATTTTGAGATTCCGGCCAAACCACGAGGAATTCTGAGCTGAAAGTTTAGGTAAGATTCCTGAGACATTTTAGAACAAGTTTGTAGAAGGAAGTATTTCCAAATAAGGTTTGGAATTATGAGTAATTTAAGTTGTAAGTTGAATATGGATTCTAAAGATGAAAAAGGGACCCGAGGAGCTACTAGAGTGAAAAGTTCCTAAGAGTTCAAGGTGAGTGGCTAAAATGTTTTCGAACTAAAACGTTTTAAACTGTTTTGATTACAAACGTTTTACAGAAAGCATGTTTGCGAAAATAATTCTCATGCCTACTAGTTTTATAAAGTGGTTTCCAAGCAAGATCTGAGTTGTGTTGTGAACGCATGCCTAAAACTATTTTTTGATTTGAGAAATGATTTTACTGTTTTATGTTTAAAACAACTTTATATAATTTACGTTTGAAAATATTTATGCTGCAAAAGTTTATATTTCAAATAAAACTATTTTTTGAAATTATGCATGAGAATTTACTATGTTTTCTTGGTCTCTCACTGGGTGTAAGCTCACCCCATTTTCAAATGTTTTTGTTCCCCTCCCCCCCCACAGGTAGCGGTCAAATCCTCTGAAGACAGCTCAATATCTGCTCTGCCATTAAAGGACCAAAAGACTTGTAACCGTTTGCTAGGTGGTTAATGTTAATATTGTACACATGTTACTATTGTTCATATAGGAACTAGGGTTTGTGGGTTTTGGGACTTGTAAATCTAATGTTGTAAATACTCTAAACATATTAAGTTTCTAAGTTAATAAATTGTGGGCCTACAGCCGTCCCGTTGCATATAATTTGTATTTGGTATCAGAGTTATTCCGCAAGAGTTTTTAGACAGTAAGTGTCAGCCTAAGGGTTGATAACTGTTGCAGTCACACCCTTCTCTAGGCTAAGAGGGTGGTCTGGGGCGGGGTGTGACAGCTTGGTATTAGAGCATAAGTTTTTGGGACAATTGAAAAATTAGTTGATACCAACTTGGTATTAAAGGATGGGTTATACGTAAGTTTGGGAAAGATTTAAGCTAGCTTAGTACTAAAACATAAGACTTTGGGTGAAAGAGAGAGTTCATGCATTAGATTAAGTCCCATAGATAAGTCCCTAACATGTGTACTTAATAACTAAGCAAAGATGCTGAGGAAAAGAGGCAGACCAAGCAAGCAGACTGAGAAGAGGAATATTGACCCTACTAGTGGAGGTCCTGAGGTATTGTCAGACCCAGATCCGAAGGGGAAAAGAGTTAGAGACTCAGTAGAACAGGAGGAAATCTCTAAAAACGAGTTTAGTACACCAAAGGTAGGTGTAGATCCTCAGATGGAGGATCGAGTGTTCGATAGAATCACTCAAAAATTAGCGGCGAGTGTAGGATCGATCCAAAACGATCTAGAAAAAAGAAGTTCGGCGTCGAGAGGCTGAAAGCTTTAGGAGCCACGACGTTCGATAGAGCCACAGATCCAGTAGATGCTGAAATCTGGTTGGATTTGATTGAGAAGTGTTTTAAAGTTATTAGATGCCCTGAGGATCGTAAGGTCGAGTTAGTGTCATTCTTGCTGCAAAAAGGGGCTGAGAAGTGGTGGAAAGTGATAGAGGCTAGCAGGGGTAGTTCAGAAACTATGACTTGGTCTAAGTTTAGACAAGTATTTGAGGATAAATACTACCCTAGTTCTTTTAGAGATGCGAAAGGAACGAATTCCTTAGACTAACTTAAGGAGTGATGATGATTCTTGAGTATGAACAAAAATTTACTGAGTTATCTCAGTATGCCCTTCCGATCATCGCGGAAAAGAAGGAGAGGTGTAGGAGATTTGAGAGTGGCTTAAGAAGAAAAATATGTACACTTGTTACCTCTACATCTAATTGAGTGAATTTCACTCAGTTAGTTGAGACCGCTATCCGGGTAGAGTGGAGTGTAGCGAAGGATGATGAACTTCAACCAGGAGAAGGACAGTTTAGAGTGCCTGAAGAAACAAGAAGTAAAAAATTTAGATCCTCGTTCTCTGGACAGTCGGGGATAAGGACATTTGGGGTCATGAGCCAACAAAGTTTGAGTCGAAAGAAGTCCAGACCTGTAGCTAAACAAAGTGGTAGATCGGTATCAGGTCATGCTAGTGAGTCGGTGGCTAGTACGGGGAGGAAACCGCTGTGTGTAAACTATGGTAAACCTCATACAGGGGTATGCTACGGTAATAGGAATGTGTGTTTCCAATGCGGACAAGCTGGGCATTTCAAAAGAGATTGTCCTCAGCTAGGTCATGGAGCACAGAATGAGCAAAGAGGAGTTACCCAGACTGTAAACCAACCTAGAAGGATCGGAACTGGAGGTGAGGGATCCAGTGTAGCTAAGCAGAAAGGGGTAGCTGGACGACCCCAATAACAATCGCAGCAGCAGCAGGGTAGAATGTACGCTATGACACACCAGGAAGCGGAAGAGGCTTCAGATGTCATAACTGGTACGAAAACTTTATGTAATCAATCCGCTTATGCATTATTTGATCCTGGTGCTACACACTCATTCATATTTAGTATATGTGCATTACATATAGATAAAATACCTGAACGTATGGATGAGGAATTATTTATCTCTATGCTAGTAGAAGATACTCTAGTGGTACATGAGTATTATAGGAATTGCGAAGTAATTCTTGGAAACCAAATTTTTTGGGTCAACTTGATTCCATTAGAATTACTAGAATTTGATGTTATCTTAGGTATGGATTTCCTAAGTAAACACTATTCCACTATGGATTGCTTTAGAAGAGAAATAGTGTTTAGAAAATCCGGTGAAAAAGAAATAACTTTGGTAGGAAGTAAAAGAACTCCCAGGAAGTTTAATATCAGCAGTAAAGCTAGAAAACTGTTGAGTAAAGAATGTGAAGCCTATTTAGCATCTGTAGTAGTTTTCCAAGATAAGAAATTAAAACCTGAGGATGTACCTGTAGTACAAGAATTCTTAGATGTGTTCCCTGAAGAATTACTAGGCTTACCACTTGATAGGGAAGTGGAATTTACTATTGAGTTAATTCCTGGTACTGCACCTATATCCTAAGCACCATATAGGATGGCCCCAATGGGGTTGAAAGAGTTAAAAGTTCAATTACAGGAACTTGTGGATAAGGGGTACATTAGACCCAGTGTATCACATTGGGGAGCGCCAGTCTTGTTTGTTAGGAAGAAAGACGGTACTCTTAGATTATGCATAGACTATAGACAGTTGAATAAAGTGACCATTAAGAATAAATACCCATTGCCTCGTATAGATGATCTCTTCAATTAGTTAAAGGGAGCAACGATGTTCTCTAAAATAGATTCGAGGCCAGGCTCTCACAGTTGAAGGTGAAAGACACAGATGTTCCTAAAACTGCATTCAGAAATAGATACGGATATTTTGAGTTCCTAGTAATGCCGTTTGGATTGAAAAATGCTCCTGCGGTATTTATGGACTTGATGAATAGGATATTCCATTCTTATCTGGATCAGTTTGTGATAGTATTCATAGATGACATACTAGTGTATTCCAGTAGTGCGGAAAAACACAAAGAACATCTAAGGATGGTATTACAAACTTTAAGAGAAAAGAAGTTATATGCCAAATTTAGTAAGTGTGATTTTTGGTTAAATCAAGTCATATTTCTTGGGCATATAGTTTCAGCTGACGGAGTTAGTGTTGATTCCCAAAAGATAGAAGCAGTAGTTAAATGGGAACGACCCCTGAATGTAACCGAAGTACGTAGTTTCTTGGTTTAGCAGGTTATTATAGGAGATTCGTGGAGGGTTTCTCTAAGATAGCCCTTCCATCGACAAACCTGACCAGAAAAGATGTGAAGTTTGAATGGTCGCCAGAATGCGAGCATAGTTTCCAAGTGCTGAAATAAAGGTTAGTATTAGCACTAGTATTAACTCTACCTACACCAAGTAAGGGGTTTGAAGTTTATTGTGATTCATCCCGACAAGGATTAGGATGTGTGCTGATGTAGGAGGGAAAAATAGTAGCCTATGCTTCGCGACAGTTAAAGAAGCATGAATGTAATTACCCTACACACGACTTAGAATTAGCAGCAGTTGTGTTAGCTCTAAAATTGTTGAGACATTACCTGTTTTATGAGCGATGTTATATATTTACAAACCATAAGAGTCTAAAGCATATCTTTGATCAAAAGGAACTAAACCTAAGACAGAGAAGATGGCTTGAATTGATTAAAGATTATGATTGTACAATTGACTATCACCCAGGTAAAGAAAATGTGGTAGCTGATGCCTTAAGTCGAAAAACTAGATCAGTTAGAGCTAATATCAATTTAGTGAAGGGTACACTGATTCATGAGTTGTATAATGCTAGGGCAGCATTATCAGTCGGTCAAATAGGAGGGTTACTAGATTCATTTCAAGTGCGCCCTACTCTTGTAGAAAATATTTTACGTGAATAATTAAAGGATTCTGATCTGAAGAAGTAGCTGAAGAAGTGGATAAAGGATTGAGAACGGACTATCAACTAAGAACAGACAAAGTGCTACTAAAGGAGGGTAGGATTTGCATACCTAAGGACTTAACTCTTAGCAAGCTATCCTAGAAGAAGCACATAGTTTGGCATATGCTATGCACCCAGGCAGTACGAAGATGTTCAGATCATTAAAGAAATCGTATTGGTGGCTGAGTATGAAAAAAGAAATAGCGAAGTATGTTAACAAGTGTCTAATATGTCAACAAGTTAAACTAGAGAGACAGAAACTAGCAGGATTACTTAATCCACTCCCAGTACCAGAATGGAAGTGAGAACATATTACAATGGATTTCTTGTATGGATTACCTAAGACATAGCAAGCTATGATGGTATATGGGTAATTATGGATAGATTGACAAAAACAACTAAGTTTTTACCTATTGAAGCCACTTATACCCAGGACCAACTAGCTAAGCTATATGTTGATCGAGTCATAAGTTAGTTTGGAGCTCCAATTTCAATTGTATCAGATCGAGACTCCAGATTTACATCAAAGTTTTGGCCTAGTTTGCAGAAAGCTATGGGGACCAAGTTATATTTCAGTACCGCTTTTCATCCACAGACGGATGGTCAGTCTGAGCGGACAATCCAGACATTGGAAGACATGCTGAGGGCATGTGTGTTACAATTCAAAGGAAGTCGGGATACGCATCTGTTGTTAATTGAATTTGCGTATAACAACAGCTACCATTCGAGTATCGGAATGGCACCATATGAAGCCCTATACGGAAGACCATGTAGAACTCCGATATGCTGGAATGAAGTTGGTGAAAGGAAATTACTAGGTCCAGAACTTGTACAACAGACATCAGATAACATTAAGATTATAAGAGATAATCTTAAGACGGCTCGAGATAGGCAGAAAAGTTATGTTGATAAGCGGAGAAGAGAATTAGAGTTTGAAATGGGTGATAAAGTATTTCTGAAACTATCTCCGTTGAAAGGAATACTCAGGTTCGATAGAAAAAGGGAAGTTAAGCCCAAGATATATTGGACCCTATAAGATAATAGAAAGAATTGGTCCAATGGCATATCGATTGGATTTACCTCCGGAATTATCTCGTGTTCATGATGTGTTTCATGTGGAAATGCTTAGAAAGTATGTGCTAGATCCTACTCATATATTATCTGAGCAACCAGTACAGTTGAAAGTTGTCATATAAGGAGGAACCAGTGGAGATTTTAGACAGAAAGGAATAAGTCTTGAGGAATAAGACAATCCCATTAGTAAAGGTGCTATGGCGGAATCATACTATAGAAGAAGCAACATGGGAAGTTGAGGAGCAAATCAGAAATAAGTATCCGCAGTTGTTTAACTGACGGACTTGTGGCGAAATTTCGAGGACGAAATTTTTATAAGAAGGAGGTAAATGTGAACCCCGAATCCCAATTTTACACTTAAGTGTGTATTCTTATTTAAATTGTCTTAATTTTCCACTTAATTGTGTGTCTCTATTTAAATTTGTATAAATAAGTTGAGTAGGTTGATGAGAAAGTTAGTGTGAAATGGTGAAGAAGGAATAGAGATTTGAAAGAGAAAAATATGGAAATTGAGTTTGGGAAATTTCGGCTAAGTATAGGGAAGTTATATGAAATGCGTTATGGATGAAGAAAGGATTGAAGAACTGAAAAAAATATGGGAAATTATTTTGGGGAAAATCTGGAAAAAAAATGTGTAGAAGTTGCACGGAGACAGACAATTCGCAGTAGCTAAGAGCGAGAACGTTGAGAGCGAGATCATTGAGAGCAAGATTTTGAGCTAGAAAGATTGGAGAGAACAGTTGGAGAGAAAGATTGAAGAGAAAAGTTGGAGAGAAAGATGGAGAGAGCGAGATTGGAGAGAAAATTTGGAGAGAAAGATAGTTGGAGAGAGTGAGATTGGAGAGAAAGTTTGGAAAGAAAGTTGAAGGGAAAGCTGGAAAGAGCGAGAGTATAGAGAGCGAGATTTTGAGCTAGGAAGTTGGAGAGAGCGAGAGTAGAGAGAGCGAGATTTTGAGCCAGAAAGTTGGAGAGAGCGAGATTTTGAGCAGGAAAGTGGGAGAGAGCGAGAGTAGAGAGAACGAGATCAGCAAGAAACTAGGAGAGAGCGAGAGCAGCCTATGTGCGTCAACAACGCCTTGTCCGGTGTTGCATTCAAGCGTCACGCCTACGCCTCGCATATGCATTGAACGGCCGAGCAAGCTTCTGGGTGATGTATTTGGACGCGTTGGGGTGGATTATGCATTTAAAAACCCTAATTTGAATACAAACAAAGCTTGAAGACGTAAGGACAAACGTCAATTAAAATTTAGATGTCCAATTAAGAGAAATTCTTAAACCCTAAGATTCGGAACTATGAGTAATCTAAGTTGTAAGTCGAATCTGAATTCTAGGGGTGAAAAAGGGACCCGAGGAGCTACTAGAGTGAAAAGTTCCTAAGAGTTCAAGGTGAGTGGCTAAAATGTTTTTGAACTAAAACGTTTTAAACTGTTTTGATTACAAACGTTTTACAGAAAGCATGTTTGCGAAAATAATTCTCATGCCTACTAGTTTTATAAAGTGGTTTCCAAGCAAGATCTGAATTGTGATTGTGAACGCATGCCTATTGTTGAAAAACTATTTACATATGTTGATTTTATCCAGCATGCGTTACCATCTTTAAAGCCATGTTGTATATGTGTTATACTGTACATGCTTTAAAGAGAAAAGTTGTTTATAAATAGTTTTGGTAAAATGCGATGCCGAAGTACAAGGAGAAGGCATCCACCCAACTAGATACTGAAGTACAAGGAGAAGGTATCTATTGGTACTGAAGTACGTTTGAGAAGGTACCAAGCCAACGGGATACTGAAGTACGTTGGAGAAGGTATCCTAGTAGCTCAATACTGAAGTACAAGGAGAAGGTATCTGAGCAGTAGTACCTAATGTGGCCACAGGTGAATAAAGTCAGAGATTGAGCAAAAGGGTTCTCTTTGGACTAGTAGTTGGTGTTGGGATTATTTTACCAATTATACGGTACTTTGATTTGAGATATGATTTTACTGTTTTATGTTTAAAACAACTTTATATATTTACGCTTGGAAAATATTTATGCTGCAAAAGTTTATATTTCAGATAAAACTATTTTCTGAAATTATGCACGAGAATTTACTATGTTTTCTCGGTCACTCACTGGGTGTAAGCTCACCCCGTTTTCAAATATTTTTGTTCCCCCCCCCCCTCCCCCCCACAGGTAGCGGTCAAATCCTCTGAAGACAGATCAGTATCTGTCTGCCACTAAAGGACCAAAAGATGTAACCGTTTGCTAGGTGGTTATTGTTAATATTGTACACATGTTACTATTGTTCATATAGGGACTAGGGTTTGTGGGTTTTGGGACTTGTAAATCTAATGTTATAAATACTCTAAACATATTAAGTTTCTAAGTTAATAAATTGTGGGCCTACAACCGTCCCATTGCATATAATTTGTATTTGATATCAGAGTTATTCCGCAAGAGTTTTTAGGCAATAAGTGTCAGCCTAAGGGTTGATAACTGCTGTAGTCACGCCCTTCTCTAGGCTAAGAGGGTGGTCTTTAGGCAGTAAATATTTTTAAATAGAATCTAAAGTAACTTTTTAATTTTTTAGTGAGCACATACAAGGATTACAACATCTTGACCCTAGAAACGCACAAAAAAAAAGCATGACAAAGAGTTTGTAGAATGGTTTGAAGATCATGTAAGTGAGAAAAGACAACAGTTATGATATTTATTCATCTATACTATTTTTATTCATTTTAAAATTTGGTACTATTTTCTATGTAGGTTACTAAATTATATATCAATGGAAGCAATAAAGTTGACAAACAGTTATTAGATTTATCTCGAGGTCCATCACAAGAAGTAACATGCTACAAAGGGTACATTGTTAATGGATTTAGATTTCGTATCAAGGATGTCGATGATTTAAGAAAAACACAAAATAGTGGGATAGTAGTGAGAAGAACTGATGATCAAGAGTACTTTAGTGTATTGCATGATATTATTGAATTGCAATATATGGGTGGAAACAAGGTCGTTTTGTTTAAATGCAAATGGTGGAATATCAACGGTTTTGGTAAAGGAATTAGAATTGATGATCATGGACTAACTAATGTGAATATAATGTACACATTGGCTACAAATGAGCCATTTGTATTAGCATGCCAATCTGAACAAGTTTTTTACCTTGAAGATAGAAGAAACCCGATTTGGTATTTTATCTTGAAAGTTGAGCCAAGAGATTACAATATCCCTTTGATCATAGATGAAGATTGTCAAGAAGAAGATGACGAAGAAGATGTAAATAGAGCAATTTAATTCTTAATTTTTTTTTGTCTATCATTTATGTTAGGTAATCTCTTTTTAACTTTATAATATATGATCTATTATTTCTTAAAATAATTCTCAATTTTTATTATGTTATTTATCTAACTTGTTTTTTTTCCAACAAGTTCATTATTTTTGTAAAGGATGAAAAAAGTAAGAAGCAGATTCAAAAACAATAATAGTATAGATAGTCATGAGAATACTATGATTGCATCTACATCTAACCAAATAGGTGAAGATCAACAATCTTCAACAAAATCTAAAGTTGGTTTAGAAGCTTCATCGTTTACAGGAGAAATTAGATCAACTACTAGTCATGAAAATTTTCTTAATAGAGGTAACATGTTTTTTATAATATATATTATTTGTTTTTGATTTGTTAGTAAATTACTTTATTTTCTTTCTTTTTACTTTAGAATCTTCTTTAAAGTAAGAAAAGTACGTGGTCCCACATGTAATCTCAAACTAGTTAAACTACCTCATGGGATTAGATTTGAAGTATCATGGAGGAAGAAACGACCCGTTGGAGATAATGTTGATATCTTTAAAAGCCAATGCACTATCTTAGCTAGACAAGTCAACTTTACTCCTTTACAAGTAAAAAGTTAGAGAGATATTGATACAATAAAAAAAAGAAAACTATTTGAGCTTACATTGGTATATGAAAAAATAATAATTTTCCCCCTTTAATTTACTTTCTACATAATTAGATTACAACTACCATTTTTTTGTAGGAACGATTTAAAGTTGAAGATCATGAGGCTTCAGTATTGCTTTAAATTCACCGATCTTATAATAATTTGAGAGACAATTTAAAGAAAAAATAGTTGTACAAATATGATACAGCTGCAAAAGCTTTAGTAAATATTCCACCAGGAATTACAAGAGAAGATGCAGAATATCTTTCGAAGTTGTGGAAGTCAACTGAATATCAAGTTGTATTCTAATATCTTTTTCTTGTACATAAAAAAAAATTGTACTTATTGTAATTTTTCTATTGATGCTCATACTCTACTTTTGGAATATAGGAGATGTGTGAAAGAAACCAAAAGAACTGTTCTAAATTGAATGTATATCACACAGTGGTTCACAAAGTATACAACAAAGAGTTGAAAAATAGGTAATTAGATGAAAAATTACATAAAGTTCTTTTAATTTAGTCAATATAATATTAAAATATATAATATTTTAATTAGATGAATGTTCAAGGCTTGAACGATGTGGCGCCACACACCTTCTCTTGGCCCGAGAGGTGTTCACACATAGTTGGACTATGTTGTATTGTTCATTAGATGAATCAGTGGTACTTAAGGAGTGAGATGTACTTACATGGGCAAAATGATAAATTGGCCTAGCTGTACTTACGAGCATCTGTAAAGGGTCTTCGTACTTATGATTGGTTATATTCGATGGACACAAAAATATATTTGTGGTAAGAAGAGTTCAGCTATGTCTTTAGTGGAATGCCTAGCAGTTAACGGATGGTGGATCTCGTGGCTAAAGAGTTTAGTTAGCTATTCATGTACTGTTGGAGCTTCGAGCGACAGGTCCATAAGGTCCCCTAGGTAGCTTGGATAAAGTCGAGAATGGTCAGTTTGAAATATTCAAATTGACAAGAGGGAGTTCGGTTATATATGTTAATTATATATGATATAATTGGCTAAATGTATGAGATACATTATTTTGGAGGAAATTAGATATAAATATGATTTATATCAAGTGGAGGAGAAATCACTATAGTAGATATATGATATCAAACTATAGGATAAGAATATAATATGATTATATTCATTTATTAATTAAATTTGTTAATTATGTGATAATTAGCCGAAAACCTCTCCTCAATCATGCGTTAGTGGGAGAATCCTTATTCGGTTATCGTAACTAAATAATAAAATGAAAATTTGTTTCATTTTGCAAGGAGTTCGAAAAAATTGCTCATGGTGTGAAAACGTTTCGATCGCTTAGCTGAGAGCCTATACGATAGCGCCCTATCGTCTAAACGATTACACACCTCGCGTCTAAATGATCACACGCAGTCTCTAAACGATCGCTCAGAGTCTCTAAACGATCGCTTAGCTTTTCTATATGATCACTTAGTGTGCCGTGTTTTCTAAACGATCGTTTACCTATTACTAGACGATTGCTTAGTAAAACCTACACGATCGTGTAGCTTTATCTAAATGATATGCATCCCTATTATACAATATCCTTCTCCCACTTGCTTATCGTTCTACACGATCAGCTTGTTTCTCCTTCCTCTACCAAATTCAACAAAGACCACTCTTTGGATTCTCACTCCAAGAATACGAAGTGCTCTAAGTGTTGGTGTCATCCCCGTTCCTGCTTGCTCGTGCTTATTCATGTTGCTGTTGTTCGTGTAGACAATCGTGTTGCCGTAGCCGACTGTTTTCTGGGCAATAAAGAACGTAGAGGTTGCTTCCGCTACATTGAGTTCGAAGTCAAGAGAGTCTTCAACTAGTATGTGAACTCAATCTTTTGTATTTTATTTGTGAAAGCATGTTATTAATTAGTGTTAAATCGCATAACTGTGTATTAGATTGTGTGTGTGGTATTTCGGTCACAATGAAATCGAAAAGATCCGAACGCACTCACGGATGCTCTTCGTTAAGCATTCCTTCACTGAAAGCCTAGGAGTCACAAACGCGGGAAGCATATAGAGCAAAAGTATCATCTCATTCGAGAGATTATGCATCGAGGAGACATGATCATCACGCAGATAGCTTTAGAGCACAACGTTACTGATCCGTTAATAAAAGCCTTTATAACTAAGGTTTTTTAGGGTCACCTACAGAGTATGAGTCTAGTGGGAGTGTGTTTATGCACTAGTTTATTGTTTGTGTAATTTGTATTTTGACTATATTGTACACTCCACTAGCTTTAGGTTAAGTGGAAGATTATTGTTGGGGTTGATGCCCTAAATCTCGTAGGGTCCTATAGTTTGTAAATGGTCTGACATCTACCGACAAGTTCCAGTCATCCGCTGCCGCTCCTTCGCCCCATCCTAAGCGCTGTTGCCGTAGAGTCAGTGTCGTCATCGTCATTTTCTATAAGATTTTGTAAGTGTGTGGGGTTTTCGTTGAAAGCCAATCAAACTATTGATTCCGTTTCACACTTACCCATTATGTTTAGATGTTCAGATTCAAGTTTCGGGGAGAATCTTGAGGTTTCCTGGTGTTTTCGGTGTGGGTGATTTAAGTTTGATCTCGTGGGTTTTCGTTAAGTTGTTGAAAAGCTTGTGGTTTAGGATTGGTGGTTTTGGAGACTGTGCTTAGATATTGAAATTTCATATTTGTTTGTTTGCTACTTTGTTTTGATTCGAGGTTTCGTTGGGCAAGGAAGAGATTAAGCTTGAGAGTTTCTAAAAGTTGCGATTAGAGGTAAGTAATTTTACTACTGAAACTGTCGTCGTGCCAGACAATGATTGTTATGTTCTTCATGTCATTGCAGCTGTATCTTACGCATCTAACAGTAACAGGTTGAAGAATCTACATCAACTGTGGATGCTAATATTTGTCCCACAAATGCCTCTCAGGCTTCTAACAATGTCATTGCCGCCAGAGCTGCTACCTAGATTGCCTCCACAACTAACACATACGATTCATAAAGTAAGCACATAAGTCGGGTGAATCTAAACATCAACACAATTTATTCTTACGGTTTTAATTTTCACATCCACAGCTGTAGATATTGGCCAAAAGATCAAAATTAAGGTTTATATAAAGTCGCTGAAGCTGATCGACATTTGGCACCAGATCAACAAGTTGGGTGAGATTTTGATCAATATTTGGCATCAAATCAATAGGTTGGGCAATATAAAAAATATTGGAAGCTGTGGAGGCAATCTCTGGGCAGCAACTTTGTGGCAAAAATGTTAGCGTCCACAACTGATGTAGTTGCTTCAACCTATTGATTGTTAGTTGCGTATAAGATACAACTACGACGACATGAAGAACCACGCTAGTAACAAAAACGATGGTGAGGCTGATATTGAAGTTTTCCATGAGGGAAAGAAACACGTAGAGATGGGAGTGAAAAAAGAGAGGAGGAAAGGGACGAGAGAAATGAGTGAATGGGAGGGAATAGAAAAGCTTAGAAGTGAAGGAAAAGATTGTGGAAGATTAAATAAAGAATTCAACTGCACATTTTTATGGGCATACAATCTTCCTTTTTGGCTTTGGCTCTTCGTCAACCCATTTATGGATAACATTGTTGAAGAGGGTGAAAAGAACATTAAGGTTGAGAGGCCTTTCTTCTTATAAATAGATGCAATAAGGCGAGATTTCATTTAGTGGCACATGAGTATATTTCATTGTTTCAGTGATGTATATGGCATCATTAGTAGGGGAAATTTTCATATTTTCTATTTGAAATAAAAATTCTCTGTCATCTCCCATTGTTCTTCTATCATTTCTCTACTCCCTCAAACTTCCCTCTTCTTCCTTTCCCCCTCCTCTTAACATATTTAAAAAAAAAAAAAAGAATAATTAACATAATTTTGATCAAGAATTAAAATATCCATCGATATATTCATGAAGATATCTGTAAATCCAAAAGTTCAATATTGATAATTCATGGATATCTCCAACATCTATTATATATAAGTGCTTGTAAAATACAAAATATATCATCTTTTTAGTCCAATATGAATGGAGATACTAATAGCAATATCTATAACTTAATGTGGGAGTAAAAATAATTTAATTATTAATCTATATAAAATTTATTAAATTTCATGACTTTCAGAAATATCCATCTATATTGATATTTTTTTTAATCAATATATTCGTCGCTATACATATAAATTTAAAATTTCAATATCGATATTGATACCGATAATTTAATACTTGATTTTGATTTCATTTATTGTATACTTAGATGAAAAGGAAAAGTGAAAGAGATTAGAATTTGAAATGGTTTGAAGACAAATGCACTTAAAAGAGAAAGAAGAGTGATGACCAACAACTAAAACCCTAACCCTAAAATATGAAGCTATGAAATTAATTGAAAACCCAATCCCTAAAAGTTGTCCCTACTAGTATTATTTGTGATTGTTGTTGTGAGAGTTTTTGAACCTAACTTAGATGGCCAAACAGAACACAAACAATCAACAGAAATAAATCGAAAGCAGTAAAGAACACCAAGATATATAGTGGTTCGACCAGTTTGGTCTACATCTACTTTGAGAACCAACTTGAATTAATTTATTAATGAGCAATAAAGAAATTCTACAAATTACAGATAGTCAACAAATTCACCAATCTGTAATTTTAGTATCCACTGATACCAAAAGATCCGCACACAACGTTGCAGATCCGCACACAATGTTGCAGATCTGCACACAACGTTGCCTTTGAAAACTGAGAACAACCCGCTGCAAAACAGCCCAAAACTGTGTGCTACCCGCCTCTGACCGGCGAACTACCAAAACCAGATCTGCAGCAAACCCACGCTGAACCGGAACTGTCCGACCACTTGCTTGGAACCGGACTGCCCAGATCGATACGATCTTCAACTCGTCACCCACGCTTACGCCGCAGCTACTGTCTTCAATCTCGCCGGAACCAAGACCACCTGTCTCTCTGACAAACTCGTCGTATGGAACTGAGCTACAAGCGGCTGCTTTCGTTTATAAGCCAACCAAGGGGCACGATTTCGGTTTCAGCAAAAAACCTCAGGCAACTGCTTCGGTTTTTTCTTCTCAGGCGGTTGTTTTTCGGTTTTGTTTCTCGCTTGTGGCTGCCTTTCTCTCCTACTAAAAGAGTTACACGAAAATCCCCTAATTTTGGAGAAGAAAGGGATAATTACAAGAATGCCACTGCTCATTATTTACAAGAATGCCATTGGGCCTTTAAATTTCCAAAAAACCCAATAAAACCCACTTAAATACCTTGTTATTTTCTACAAGTCTCCCTCATAACAAGAATATTTAAGTGTCAAGCTGATTCTCCAATATTTCTATCATCTAGATTTAATATTCAGCCTATCTAATAGGTATTTGAATCTATGGGTTGGAAGAACCTTAGTTAACATATCTGACAAATTTTCAACTGTATGAACCTCGATCGGTTCAACATCTTTCTGGGCAACAACTTCTCTGATAAAATGAAATTTGACATCGATATGCTTAGACCGTTCGTGATGAGATGGATTCTTCACAAGATGAATAGCACTCTGGCTATCACAACGGACGATAGGAATGAACTCCTGCGACAACAACTCACTAATTATTCTTTTCAACCACACTGCCTCTTTCATAGCTTCACCCACTGAAATATACCCTGAATCAGTAATAGACAAGGCAACAACTGACCGTAGAGCAACCTTCCAACTGACCACATTACCAAACAAACGAAAAATGTGACCTGATAGAACCTTCTTTTGTCAAGGTCTGTAGCATAATCTGCATCTGTGAAGCCTTCCAACAGTGCTGATTTATCACAATCCCTGCTAAAACACAATGATATACTGGCACTACCTTTCAAATATCGAAGCACCCATTTAACTGCATTCCAATGCTCCTTCCTAGGATTTGACATAAACCTACTTATCATACTCATAACATATCCCAAGTTAGGCCTAGTGCAAATCATCAAATACATAATACTTCCAACAACATTACAATAGGGAATATTAGCCATCTCTAACCTTTCTTGTTCAATAACAGAACACTGAGATAAAGAAAGCCTAAAATGAGATGCTACGGGTGTCGAAACTGCCTTACAACCAGACATATTATACTTCTCAAGTAGTTTATGCACATAACTCTCCTGCGAAATGGTCAACAAACCTTTCTCCCTATCTCTTTTCACATCTATGCCAAGGATCCTTTTCAGTTCACCTAAATCTTTCATCTCAAATTCACTACTCAATCGTTTTTTGAGATCACAGATTTCAAAATAATCCTTAGACACTAGAATCATATCATCTACATACAAAAGTAGATAAGTATATGTACCTTTCTGAGATAGTTTCTAGTACACGCAGGCATCATAAGAGCTATTGTGAAACCCCTGCTTCAGAATAAAGGTGTCAAACCTGATATACCATTGTCTCGGCGATTGCTTCAGTCCATAGATGGATCTGACGACAAACCATGTCTTCCTTTCCTTTCACCTCAAAGCCCTTAGGTTGAGCCATGTAGATCACTTCCTCCAATTCACCATGAAGGAAAGCTGTGGTAACGTCCATCTGTTCAACAAACATATC